>NC_143586.1:91443848-91746277 GCF_048544385.1 Mastigoproctus giganteus | reverse complement strand
AGAAAGTTATGAAACTTACTCTTTTCATAAATATCACTGAACTAGAATACGGCATCCTTCTGCATATATTAGAACTGAAAGGAAATGGGTCTTGGGAAAAAAATAAATGAAATAGAATTATTTTTTAATTAGCAGAGATGCTGTGGCTCCAGGGAAAACTCTGTATGACTCTGCCTTCCCCAACCCCCAGGTGCTCACATCTGGTGAGTATGGGCTTGGCACACCCAGGGTCCTGAGCTGGATATCATCATTCTTCTCTTTCTTGGTGACTCCTTTACTTTTAACTCTCTCTCTCTCTCTCTCAGGGTAACTCGAGAATTTTTTTTTTTTTTTTTTGACCGGTGCAGCATGAGCCTCGGGTTTCCTTGCACCATATGGCTAATAATAATAACCCCCACTTCAATTTTCATCCTTGTAACTAAAAGCTCCAGGCACCAAACCAGATTCCCGCCTCCAATAATTTGTCTAGTTCTCCCTTGAATTTATTCAACTTCCACAACAAGGAACCTTTCTAACCATGGCCTTATACAAAGGGATATGTTATCCCCTTTGTATATACAAAGGGATATGTAACGTTATACACTGTAAATTAAATATTCTCAATGAAAACGATTTAAAATTATCATTAGTATCATTAACTAAAGGAGCAATCATTAAAAAAGTATAACAAATAAAATGGAACTTACCAAGTGGTACACCACATATTAAAGCACATGCTGCTAGTGAACCAACAGAAGCACCACCAATCTTATTCACTAAGACGTGGGGTGCATATTCTTTAATACAGCTGGAAACTCCAACATGATAAATTCCTAAAAATCCACAACCAGCAAATGATAAATTCACTTTTGCGGGATGAGGCTCTAGTAGTGGTGCCATATCCAGACAAGCCGTTTCGATATAATCTGATAAAGGGCGTAAAATGCAGGTTCTTTATAATCGATAATACCTCACTAATTTGCATATAAAAACATAAAAACTGCAATCAACTGAGTATTACATCTATCCAATGCGTGTTGTACAGTATTCTAAAATCTATTACTCCGCACATACATGCGAAAAGTAATCAATCAATGTACGTGAGAGAATTTCTGCTTTAGCAAAACGAAATCATTTATTTAGCTTGTTGTATCTATTAGAAACCATTCCATCAACTGACCGCTGCTGTAAGATTGTAAGAATTCAGTCGACCTACTCAAAATGTAAACACCAATCTCTAATGAAAACTTCCAGAACAAAGCAACACGCTAACCGCACGAAAACTTTTAAATGACCTTGAACACGAATATTGCAAGCGCGAGATATATTGCGTAGTTACAGCATGCTAATTTTTAATTCACTAATTCAAGAACAAGCTCCAAATAAAATATTTCAGCCAAAAATAAGCATTAGCGACAATTTTTGGAGAAGCGAGACACTGCTTTCAACCTGTTCCCTAAACTTGCTAACTGCACCTGATTTAAAGCACTTGGTTGTATTTACCGCATTTTAGAGGATGAAGGTAAGCATTCGTGTTAAAGTGGGCGGAGTTTAAAATCTCACTTGTCATTGGTTGCTGAAAGTGGCGTTATGTTCTGGGCGTGTTTATCTAATTCGCGCCATGGTTGAGCAGCACATGGATATATGTCCATAGTTTACTATTCACTATTTCTTGGGTACAGTTTGAATGGAGCTGGGATATCCGAAGTGGGTTTTGTTTCGACCAGTCAAGAACACACCGAACTGAAGAGCAGCGATTATAACTATGCAAACGTTACAAACGAAACAGGTTTCACTGTTACCAAGTTGTGGTAGGGAAAGAACAGTATTTATCCCCGTTAGATTTTTACAAAACGTGAAAAAATGCTCGTTTTTAATAAAATATATTATTTAATCAATCAAGTGTGTACATAGCATTACCGATGCATTTGAAGAACAGGTACGGTTCCAGCACAATTCACTTCATGCCCGGCCCATATTTATACTATGAAAAAAATAATAATAATAATAAAAATTATAGACACAAGAAGGCTAGCTCATATGATTTCTGAAAGGCATTACGTAGCGAAATCAAATGAAAGAGAAGCATATATAAACCCCAAGGGCTCACATCTGGTGAGTATGGGCTTGGCACACACAGGGTCTTGAGCTGAATATCATCATTCTTCTCTTCTTGGTGATTCCCTTCTCTCTCGCGGGGTAATTCATAATTTTTTTTTTTTTTTTTTGGCTGGTGCAGCATAAGCCTCAGGTTTCCTTGCACCATATGGCTAATAATAATAATAATATTATTATTAGTAATAATATGACTAATAATAATAATAATATTATTAGTAGTAATAATATGACTAATAATAATACTAATAATATAATATTATTATTATTATTATTATTAGCCACATGGTGCAATTATTAAAAACTATTATTAGCCATATGCTAATAATAATAATATTATTATTATAAAGTCATGTCATTGACTTCATATTATATTTTTTTAACTTTATATATTTGCGGTGCAAAAATATAAACGCATAAAAAAATAATAAAAAATGAATAAAATGGTCATGTCAGTGTGCAGAAGCTGTTACTCACCGCTACGTTTGTAGTACAATACTGCTAATTAATAAATGACTTAAACGTTTTTAAATACACTTAATTGCTGTGTTCATGTTTTTTAAAACAGAAGCTGAATATTGTTAACTGAGTGTTGTAAACTGACTCAAATTTTTATATCATTCTCACGCGAGTCCTGGTATTATTTTTTTAGGACTGTACCACTAGCCATTTCTGCTATATGATAGGCATCCCTGGTTCATTCCTAATGCTCCAAAAAACCAAACAATATGGTATTACCGGTAATGATAATAAATAAAGGAGCGGGCAGTGCCGATTTGAACAATGCACCAAACTTGAATGAAAAAGTTATGAAATCTATTTTCAACAAATAAAAACCGGAGAATGGGTTTTATTTTTAAATAAAATTTCCAGATTACCCAAGTCTGTTAACGGCAAGTGTCCAGTTAACGTTTTGTAGTATTTTTAACTTGCTTATTATTATTACCATCTATGTCTACATGTCTTATAAACGAGGTAATTTAATGTAACTTTAAGAAACAGCACCCCCATACATCAGAGTCACGAGCCGCCACTGCTCCTGAGACAGGTATCTTGGTTATTACTACATCCTCGTCCTAGCACTGCTAGTTAAAGCATCCAACGTCATCCACTGCAATTCATTATAGAAATGTCTTTAAAATTTTCAAAATTGTACAGCATTAATCTTAGAAGCGTTACGTTCTTACCCATTAGCCATGTGGGTTTGATTATTATTATTATCATCTGTTTATTAACCTTAGGTTCACCCCCTGAACAACCAGTGGACTAGAAGGGTGTACAAATATATATATTTTAAATACAGCGTACAATTTTATACAAATTTTTGATATTTAAAATAATGACATTGTTTAGAAAATTATATTTACTTAATAGCAGTAACTTTAAAATAAAATTGATATTAAATTAATATTGTAATTACAAATACAGGTTGTTCTACATATTTTTTCTGTCGTTACAATTTGCTTTGCTTTATATTTTTGCATTAAATTGTTTACATTTCTCATACAAATGAAGCTCGCATTTTATAATAATTCTGGTGATTTGGTCAAGATTTCATCGATAATTTGGCTTCTGTATCTTCTATTTTCTCCAAACATATTTGGATCTATGGAGCAGGTGTTGAATCATGTTACACAGGAACATTCCTTTCAGGCAGTCCAGGATAGTGAGCTTCATCCTAAGTGGACGTTGCCCGCTCTGGTGGTTTCTATTGCTTGCTTGGGAAATGAGATAATATCCTCTATCGATGGGGCATCGACGTTTAGAGAATATCTCTAAACGTGCTGGAGTTCGTTTCTATTTTATATTTACTCTTGTTTTATTATTTATTTTGTTTTTGTCTTTTATGTTTTGCGATTTTCTTAATTTACTAACACGCAATCGAAAATGCTTCGGTAACTCCAAGACAGATAGATGGCTATAAAAAGCATTCGGATAAATTGGTTTGATGAAAGCTTTTAACAATTTCTAAATTATTTTGGAAAAAAAAAAAAAAAAAAAAAACTTAGCAAAATGCTTTTATCATTTTGAAACATTATGGATTAAATTTTTAAAAATTGCTTCCTACCTATTGCAGGGAACCGGTAATGATAATAAATAAATAATGAGATTACTAAATAAAATATACCTAAAATCCAAAACATAATCCTTGATCTTTCAATGGATGAAAGAGGAGATTGACCAAAGTTTGGTTGTACCGGTTCTTGTTATTTTAGCTGCATCAGCGACTTGGGCCATATTGTACCGTATATAATATGTCTATAAATTACTTGTGTTCTGTGGTTGATTTGCTGTTTGCTGGACGAAAAACCAGAGTTTCCGGGAGGGGGAAAAAAACCATGCTACCTCGCTTGAGACCGACTATCTCAGCCACGTTGTGAAAAATACCCATAAAAATTCTTCGCGTCATTGATGAGATTCGAACTCAGGTCTTTTCCACTTGCTGTGGGTAGGACAGTTTTTAAGTTCTAACTATTTCATTACTTGAATACCATATGCACAACATTGTCATTAAACATCTGTAGTCAACTTTATATTATCATATAACATCCGTAATGATTATATCAACATTTAACCCTTAAGGCCGGGTCTTGGCAGGGTCTGGTAATTATATCAACTGCGCCCCACTAGGGCAGTGGTTCTTGTGAAACCTGGCATGAAACGACTGACAGAGACATATACAGCATATAAGATTGGCAATCACAAGAAACAAATTATACTGTTCTACGACTTTTGGTCGAAATATGCCTATATAAAGGTGATCAACAGTCTGCCCAGAATTCGTTTCAAACGTGTATGCCGAATTAAGGCACACGAAAAGAGCTAGCAATTGTCAGACGGGAAAAATAATTGACAATTAGCAACGTGTTAAAGATTCAGAAGTAACATTAAGCCCAAGAGACGACCAGGTAGGCACAAAATTCTCGAGGCACGGACGCACTTTGAGTCGTACCCCGGCTCGATACCTCACCATCAGACCCTAGAGAATCTGAGTTTGGAATTGCAAGAGGCCACAGGCAAACTTGCATGTGTTTCCTTGGCACAGAGAGCTGCAATCCATGAATTTTTATGAATGAGCTGAAATCCAGAAGTTTTTGATAAAAAAGGAAATGCACAACGTCCATTAACATGATACTAAACACACAGAACCTAGACTGTGAACCCAGGGCCGTCCAATCTTTTTAGGCTAGGGGCCAAAACAGATAAGCTATTGAAGGTCGCTGGATGGGTTGTCGCAACTTGCGGGCAGCACGACCAATTCCTTACCACTAATTATGCATTTTTCGAAATAGAATTTAATTTTTATTATCTACATTTATATTTACAGTTTTTAACACTTAATAATTAAATACGAAAATTCACAAATTATTATATAATACAAATAGCATTCCTATTATATTGTTATAATAATACAACCTTGATATAACTCGCCTCTTCATATCGCGGTTTTGAATATACGGCAGGTATGATCATGTCTCCAAAAACGAATTATGGAAAAAAGTAATGTGTTCAAAGAACTAGCAATTTCATACTGGAAACTTGAAAAAGTGAATATTGTATATTATACTACATTTTACAGTCGATTTTACTTATTTATTTTATTTGTAATTTTATTTTATTTATTTATATTTATAAAGTTATAAGTGGTCAGAGTTGGCGGCATCAATTATGGATAGATTTTGTGAACACAGAGGCCTTTTTAGTGAAATATTGTATATATTAGTACTGTACTGTACAACCTGGTGCAATATGGCCTAAGTAGCTTTTGCGCCAAAAATTCCTGTCCTCTTGGGTCCAGTGGACCCAAGAGGACAACAACTGTACATCCTACTACCGTATTTCCAAGAGGACAAATTAGCTAAAAATTGCTCTTTGCAAAATTACTCTGCTGTATATTCGCTTCGATATAATCGAAGGATAAAAACAACAGGATTCGTCAGAGACTAATTACTGTTGACACTCAGTTTCTCCACTCAGCTAGAGATACAATGAAAAACGCTACTTACAAACAGCTACCTTTGGAGGGAAACACGGCTGCCATTTGTCAAGTGCGTTACATTAGTTACAAAGTGAATTTTTGTAAACAACAGCACATGACATCCTTTCTCCGACTAGAAGTTACACTTAGGATACAAAAACTGCTAAGAGCTAAACTAGACGAAAATATACATGAGCTGAGAAGTGATTTCTGGAGGAACTACGGACAGTTTAGTTTTCTCAAAACACGGCCAATCCTAGGAATCAGATATGAATACACGGCAAAATTAGTAAATCAATAGGACTGGAGTAATGGTCACCAAAAGAATAAATTATACAGTTGAAGAAAAGTTAATGATTATTGAAAGAGTTAAAAGAACGACGAAACAAAATGCAGTATATCTCGTGATTGTGGAATTCCAAAAGGAACGATCCGCGGTTGGATGAAAGAAGAATTGCGTTCATTCATAGACTCCGTAGAAGATTAAGTAGGCTTCCAAAAAAAGAAAACTAGACTTAGTGAAAACATTGATGTGGACCAATGCTTATTGAAGGAGTACCGATAAATGAGGTAATTGTCGTGGGATGTCCCAGGTTATTCTTGTAGGCGAATCTGCATTTGATGACACTACTTAGCAGAAACGTTTCCTAAATTTCTGTGTAATGTGATTCAAGATGTGGTAACAATTCACAGATGAACAGTTATTATTAGCCATATGATGCAAGGAAGCCCGAGGCTTATGCTGCACCAGCCAAAAAAAAAAAAAAAAAAAATTCCCGCGTTACCCTGAGAGAGAGAGTGTAATCACCAAGAAAGCAAGAAAGAGAAGAATGATAATATCCAGCTCAGGACCCTGGATTTGCCAAGCCCATACTCCCCAAATGCGAGCCCCTGGGGTAAAATTCTGAAACTACGACGAAACAGACCTGTACTATAAACTTCTCCCTGACAAGTCACTGGATATTAAAAAGGAACCCAACGAAGCTAGCATGAAACTAACAAGAAAAGAATTACTGTGTTACTGTGCGCAAACAAGATTGGAAATATCAAGCTAAAGCCTGTGATTTGTGATTCGGTAAAAGTCGAAGTCCCCGGTGTTTCAAGCACGTCAACGTGAAATCTCCACCTGTGATTTATAAAAATAGCTCCAATGCTTGGATAACGAGTGATATTTTTACTTCGTGGCTTGAAAGTGGGTTTGAACCATCGGCGAGACGACACTTGCTTTCCAAAAAATTTGAAGAAAAGGCTCTGTTACTTTTGGATCACTGCCTAGCCCCATCTTTCGGCTGGTGTTCTGAAATCGAAAGATAGCAAGATCAGAGTCGCATTTCTGCAAAGGAACACAACTGCACTAATTCAGCCCATGGATCAGGAATACAGAGCCTTCAAAGTCAACTATTAATTTTTCAGAAAGTAGCTCACCACAACAGCGGTGAGCTACTTGCTGCTATTGTGAACTCAGAAATTCAAGTTTTAGAATTTCTGAAAACATTAACACTGAAAGAACGTTGCATACAATATTGGATTAGCCTGAGAGAAAGAGAAAGTAAGCTCAACAGCAATTGAAAACTGTGAGGGAAAATGTATTGGGAAAGACGATATCACTAATAATAACCTTGAACTAGCAGCATTTTCAGAACAAGAAGCAAAGACTGCTTGTATTGTGTTTAGTTTTGGAGCAAATGAGCAGTTTTGGAGCAAATGACCTGGCTGCTTGGATTGAAGTGGATGCGGAATCTCCAGTTGCGCATTGCCTGAGCGAGGAAGAAATTGCAGCCTATGTGAAAGGTGGGAAGACAATCGACAAACAGAAGGCCAGTGACACAGAGAATGACTGAGAAGATAATGTGAGTAGTTCGTGTAAGGAAGAAGCACCAGAAATTAACAAAGTGCTTGAAAACATTAATGGGGTGATGTTCGGGTTTATGGGGGGTTAATGGAATCAGAACGTCTGAGTGATAGTGAATGATAGAGATATCATTTATTGCATCTGACCACTATTAAGAATTATGTGCTGAAAAAACTCTGTCATCACTTCCAGCAAATTAAATTACATGACTGTTTCAGAACGGATGCGTAAAATGTAAGTCCAGCATTGTGTGTTAGTAGAATGTAAAGGGAATAATATAATCTTCAATACTTTGTCTTTTAGTCTGTGCTTATAAAACATTAGTAAATAAAGTATTTATTTACTAAGTAAAGTGTATTTACGTTAAAAAAAAAAAAACTGGGAAAAAATGGTAAATTTTTTTCGGCTGTAACGCGCTTCGCTTATAACGCGGGTATTAAAATTGTTGCCTTACACATTCATTATATCGAAGTTGCACTGTATTGCTAAATTCTAAGGAAGATACATGAAACATGAGAAAGCAATATAGAAAAATTGAATATTATTAAAAACTGTCAGAAATCAATGTGAAATATATTTTGTGACAGGCACACAGAATCTGTGTGCCTGTCACAGTAATGGGGTAAGCCTTCCTATTTTTTTTTACATAAAAAAAAATAGGAAGGCTTACCCCATTACCATTACCTTTGTCTAAACGAAGAGCAGCAATAATAAAAACTTTCTTCGGATTCGCCACGACTAGTAGATACGCTTATAAACAGTTCTTCCGTTCGTCTATCTATTTGCATGATTGTCGTAGTTTAACTTCTGTTAAACTGCGATAATCAGTTCCTGTTCTTCTGACCTTGGGTTCGCGAGGTCGTCATCTCATTACTCAATGTTTTCCTTTAATCTTTCATATGCATTGCTATTTACTACATTGCTTATAATAAGATTGTAATTCTTTTAATTTTCACTATTCGAATATGTATTTTTTCTCCTTAATTCAATATATGAACTCATTTCAAATTTGATTATTACATACTCATCAAATTTTTCTGAATAAACGGAACGTTGTTTTTGAATTATTAAGAGATTTAATTAATAAGGTAGTGTAGCTGAGCGGTCTAAGGCACTTGTTTAAGGTACCAATCTCTTAGGAGGCAGGAATTCGATTCTCCCAGCATTGCTAATTATCTTTGAACTATTTCGAATATATATTGAACATAAAAATTTAACCCAAATAAATTCCAGGAAACTTACAGGGACTTTCATTTTCAAAAAAATATAAAATCCACTGCCAGTGCCGGATTAAGGCACAGGCTACCAGGACCCTTACCCGGGGCGCCATTCTTTAAGGGACGCCAAAAACAGAAGAACAGTGAGGCACAAATATACATCCTTAGTAAAGGGAGCCGAAAAATCATTCTGCCCAGGGCGCGGAAATACCTTGGTCCAGCACTGTCCACTGCTATAATTTCCTAATTTATATAGATCTCTGTTGCCGGAATTTTTGTACACAATATAATCAGTGATCGAAAAATGAACCTATTTCGAAATCCGCAAGGAGCAACTCATTCATTAGAAAAACAAGATATTTGGAAAGGAATTTCATTCACTCTAGAAGGAAGATAATTATGTTAAACGAATTCGTTATGAAAAAAAAACTAGCCACGAGGTAATGCACCCAATAACTCTGCAGCAAAGAAATCCCGGCAGCAACATCATGCACAATACTCATATCAATTTGATTAAGTCTTCATCATTCTACTCTTCCGTTTAGCACGGGGTTCAGTCCCTATTTGAATATATATGGATAACTTTAACTATTTGGATAAAGTTGCTTCGCCTCCAAATTTCCATAGTTCTGCTTTTTGTAAGTACTGTGTAATAAAATTATTCGATGGATGAGCACATGGCAGTCTCGGAGCACCAGTTATCATAAGAAATGGACGTGCCCACAATAATAAAAAAATTTAGGGTACCATTCATACAAAGTTTAATGAGAACAACATTACTAAGTTTCATTCGACTTGTTTAGCGAAAATCTCATGCTCATGGCACATTCCAAATCACATTTAAAAATCCAAAGGTTGGTAGTGGGGAATGCAAACCAAGGCGCGGTCGGATTTAGACACGATGAGATCTTTAGTCAAACAGGCACGGAATAAGGGATAAGTCAATGCGGCATTGACTCAGGAGGTGCCAATATTCGAAAGAGCATCATAAAAAAAATCGCTTAATCGGCAAGAAACTTGAACAGAATTCAAGTGAAATTCAGCAGAAACAAGTGAACAGAATTCAAGTGAAATTCAGCAGAAACAAATGAAAAGGAATTCTACATAGGAAATTAAGGTCTGAATTTTTGACAGTGAACGAAGAAAAAAAAAAAAAAACTACTGAAGCAAATTTATCTGCTGCCTAACGGGTATTGATAACATTTTGAACCAAATAAACATTATAAGGAAAGCCCTCTAAGTGGTCAATTTAAATATGTTACAATCTGTCTCCCTGCCTTCAGAATCTATAGAATACTCTAAAAATTGCTAAACAGATTATAAATTTAAATGCCTTCGAGATCATTTCTTAGCCTGTAGTCTACTGACCACATTTGGTCTGCATGACTTATGAAAATGGTCCGCGAAACTTGAGAATAAAATAGAGCTATTTTTTGCAGGGGGCAATAATCCTATTAACATTGATGAAAAATACAGATATACCTATAACAAATTAATGTACAGTATAGTGCATGTGTTCAGTACGATTATATTTTATTGTATTTAAAAAGTAGTTATTAATATATTTGCATGTTAATTTAATCCTTTTTGTGGTCTGTGGCTTCTACTTCAAATAAAAAAGTGGTTCGTCATTTCTGTCTCGAATATAAAAGTGCTGTGTCGCTTCTATCTCGAATATTGAATCATACCTGAAAAAGGTCGGAAACACTGCTCAAGACGATGCAAAAAAAGTTGACAATTGAATTGGAACTTGAACTTGAATTCGAGAAAACAAGAATTTGCTCCGAAAGAGAATGTTTGATAATGAATATCAAGGTGAAGGTGAAATGATAGAGAAGAAAAATTTTTAAGGTTCCACTTTTTCAACATTTTTTGACAGCGCAACCCAGTCATTGAAATAGGAGTTTGATTGATCGTAAAGCGTAATGATCAATTCCAAAATGGATCTAAAAATTCTGTGTATAGGCAAATTTATCACCGTCATGATTTATACGAAGAATTAAAATATTTGTGGAACCATTTTCTCAGCAAAAATCTCGCAATTCATGCGCTGAAACAATTTGAGCTCATCATTAGCAAATCTTTTCGTGGTGCTGAGAGTTCTTGTAACTTTCCCAGTATTGTAATGTGCTGAGAATTGATCATTATTAGCAACGTTGTAATTGCTGAGAATTGAAAGTGGCTAGTGCTCAAAGAAGCTGATTTCAAAAATGAAATTAATGAAACCCTACCCTCTTTTCATGAAGACACAAGATCAGTTGGATGGGCTGGCAATCGTATCAATTGAATATGCCCTCGCCAAGGATTTAGTACTGGATTACGTGACCCAAAGATTTGCTACTGTTAACCCCCAAAAGTTAATCTTTGAAGCAGAAAATTTAACCAGTATGTAATAATTAATGCTACTAGTTTATTAACTTTAAATTAATAAATTATATTTTTATTGTAATGTGCTGAGAATTGGGCACTCTTAGCAACGTTACAACGTTGCTAAGAGTGGCCTAATTTTACTTTCACAGTACATAATGAATGTTTTTTTTTTTTTTTAATTGAATGAATCAGTTTTAAAACCATGTTTAGTGAAAATGTATGCATTATAAAAACAAATATCCAACTCTAAAGGCAAAATAAATAGGATGACTACACTGTCAGAGGAGTTCACAAGATAGAAAGAATACAAGAAACAGCATCGCATTTAGCAGTCACGGGCTTGAACCCCAGTCACTGAAGGCACGTACACGACGTGTACGTATGTATCTTCCCCTTCTGACCACTCGGATACGCGAAACGTTCAGTACAAGAGCACGTTGGCAAAGTGAATGGGCGATTGTTTCTTTTTGTTCAGAACCGGAAGAAAATCTACTATACACCCGACGTAGCCGCGTGGTCAAGTGCGAAAGTGCAGCAACGCATGTGTTTGAGTGGACCATGGTACGAGGTCGCGTGACTGCTAAATACGGTTAACAATTGTATTAATTGTCAAAATAATTAATTGTAAACTCCTCTGACCTAGTAGTTGTGCCGAAATATAAATGGAACTTTTTGTGCCGTAAGTCGGATCAGATTGCCGTAAAGAATAATACTGGTGGTGTTTCGCCTATGATAGGTGAGGATCGATACAAGTACAGGCCATATCATGTGCCACAAGATATGATTCGAACCTATATTTCGTGATGTCCAGGTGCCTGATGACATATATTTCTGCCCTCCCTTAAGAGATCTTTAACTTCCGGCGAATTTTACAGAATTTTTCATAATTTGGTTGCTTCCGTGCTTGTGCACACTGGTCTAATGTAGTTGCTCGTGTTCGATGCCAGTTTGCTTGTTTGAACAAAGGAAATCTCAGAAGGAAATCTCGCTCCAGAATATGAGACGAGCTAATTCAATCAGAGTGAAAATGTCGTTAGAAATTCTCCCAGTCTATGATGGAACTCGAACCCAGACCATTCATTTTCTACTGAAATTATTCTTGTAGGAATGGAATCCTTTATTCCACACTGCACTTTAAAATCTCGTCCTTTATCTAAACCTTGGTTTTCCAATAAATGTGCTAAGGCTGTTCAAGAGAAGAATGTTGCATATCGTAATTGGCTTGTTTCCAATTCTTCAGTTTCATTTTCTGCCTACACCAAAGCTCGCAACAATTGTAAAGCAGTTATCAATCAGTCCAAACTAGATTTTGAACAGGCTAAGAGGTAGAAAACTTGCTTCTTGCCCTAATGGTAGCCGAGCATTCTGGTCTCTTGCCAAAGCTATTGGCCGCAACTTTTGCCCATCTCTGCTCCCACCTCTGTCAAAACCAGATGGTTTTATTGTCACTTCAGACAAGGATAAAGCCGACCTGCTGGCATCCTATTTTTCTTCCAACTCTTGTATTAATGATCTTGGTAAAACACCTCTCACCATTCCCAACACGCTCCATTCAATGCCTTCTGTGGTCTTCCGTCAAAAGGATTTTGACGAATCTTGATGCTAAGAAAGCTCCAGGTCCTGATGGTATTTCTTCACTTGTTCTCAAAACCTGTGCTCCTGAACTTACTCCTGTTCTTTGCCACCTTTTTTCACTTTCTTATTCCAAAGGTGTTTCTCCTTCTGCTTGGAAATTTGCTCATATCCAGCCAGTTCCTAAAAAGGGTGATAAATCACTCCCATCCAATCCTTCATTTCCAATGTCCCATTGCAATTACTTCTACTCTTTCTAAAGTAATGGAGAAATCAATTAACCTCCAACTCTTAAACTACCTAGAAAACTTCCGTCTGATCAACGATCGCCAGTATGGATTTCGTCAGTGTCGATCCACTGGTGATATTCTGGCTTATGTTACCCATTTATGGACAAGTTCAATGAAAAAGTTAGGTGAAACACAATCAGTTGCTTTTGACATCTTAAAGGCTTCCGATCGTGTTTGGCATAAAGTTTTCTAAACAAGCTTCCATCTTATGGTTTGCCAAAACTGTTTTTTGTAATTGGTTATACAGTTTTTTTCTCTGATCGCTCACTGAAGGTGATGGTAGATAGCTATCTGTCTTCTAACTTCTCCACTAATGCTGGTGTCCTCCAAGATTCCGTTCTTTTCCTCTTGTATATTAATGACTTTTTTCCATTGATCGGAAATCCTATCTATAGTTTTGCTGATGACAGCAAATTGCATTCCACTTTCGAGTTTGAGAAATCTTGCCGTGCTCAATCAGCTTCAACTCCTCGAATATCCGCTACCAATTCCTTAAATGCCGATCTCCAGGTAATTCTCCAGTGGGGCTAAGACAACTTAGTTGATTTCAACCCTAAAACTCAGTCCTGTCTTATATCTCGCAAAAAGGATTCTTCTGCTCCTATGCTTATCTTTGGTGACACTTCGATTTCTAGGCAAGATGATATATCTCTTTTGGGGATTACCCTGACTCCTAATCTCTCTTTTGCGTAAGCACATTACTGTATAAATATTGCTTCCTCTGCAACTAAAAAACTTGGTTTTCTCTTTCGCTCTCGGTGTTACTTTTCTTCCAAACAGTTGTTCACTCTGAATAAATCGCAAATCCGCCCTACCATGGAATATTGTTCCCACATCTGGGACGGTGCCCCCAAAACCTCTCTCAGGCTTCTAGATTCCATTCAGAAGAGGGCAGTTAGGTTAATTATTATTATTATTATTATTATTATTATTAATGATATCAATTTATTTCCGAAGAAATGTCCCTTTACAGCTATGCATCTAGAGGACACGAATTACATACAGAGATTAAATAAAAAATGACAGAAAAATGCATTGTGTACAGAGCCCAGATACAATACACGGCCTTAAACAGCCTCTGGTGAAGAATGACTCATCTCTAACAACCTCTCCACCTCTCTGTCTCATAGACGTACTGTTTCTGCTGCATGCCTTTTGTACAGATATTTCCATGGACAGATACTTCCGTAGGCTTTTCTACAGATACAACTTCAAACTCACAGAACCAACTTTTCATCTTCTTCGTTTATTCATTCAGCTGCTGTTTTCTGGAACAACCTTCCTTCATATATATTTCCTGAAAATTACAGTCTACAGAAGTTAAAATCTAATGTCAACAGATACCTTCTTTCGTCTTCTCAACCTCCAACCCATGCACGGTACTAAGTACTATAGGTTCTAATACCTGTCGTGTTTGGCGTTTCCAGAAAGAAAAAAAAAAAAAAAAAATCTCAACGGGTGGAAAGTGGCTAAGCTACTTTACTAGCACTGAAGTCATAGTAAGAATATTCCTCCTCCCCGAACATTTTATTTCTTTACGAGTAGTTGCTCTACCAAGATATTGAAACGAATTTATTTAAACTGATTTTTCAATAACAGTCCACATTTTAGCATCGAAGCTGCTTTCCTTTGTTTAGAGAGAGAGGATTCACATACTCTCATATCTTCTTTTCAGCATTTACAAGACACCAACATATTGACAACTTCACCTGACCATGACCTTTCTTGGCATTCATCCATCGTTTTCTCCCTCTATCTTGTTCACTTAAAAGATAATAAGAAGTGCTTCGTATGTAAATATAAACAAGGTCGCTTCTTCATTGACAACATTCCTCTTTCTTTCTCTCTCAGAGCGACTACGAGATCGAGATATGTTTCTATACAATATTTGCGTGTACAGTATTCTTAAATTTGCTGTCATTATCAGCTGTTACCCAACAAGCAAAGCTTGGGCATCAATGTATGGGTATAGGCAGTGTTAGTAATCAGCTAACAGTACATAATTTACAACATGCAGCCTACTGGGTGCGAAAATAATTATCGTATCAAAATGTTTTGGTAGTTTGTAGCTACTTTGGTAGAAAAGCGTGGTTGCCGAACATCCTTAATCCTGTCTGATTCCGTGTCCGATTTAATTCATTGCTTATTATGTCTAGTGAATTTTTTTTTATTTTTCATATCACGGTTTTGTATGGAACCTAGAAAGTAATTTAATGTTTCTGCTCTCTTTTCTTGTTTGTTGTGATTTTAATAGAACATTGCAGACACTATGGGCAGATCTAAAAAATGGGGTATAGTGGGTAATCAAAACAGTGGCTCATGTTCAGTGGAGAACAACGTGCCTGTCGTTTATGTTCTTAAACTGTGGTTAGCGAGAACTTGGGGGGGGGGGTTGAAAATTTCATTAAAATTTTACGTCTTTTTGATTCGATTTTTTTTTTTTTTTATTTATTTATTGCTTGTTTGTTTATTTCCAATGAAACGGTTTTATTTTGTAAAGTTGTAAGGTTCTATCAGGGTTTTATACGATATACAGATTAATTAATTAAAAGTTCTTTCCCGACTCTTAACTTAAATGAAGTCATTAGTTTTATTCATGAGGGAGGGGGGCTTCCCAACTGCCCAATTCATTTATGAAAATCGCTGTATCGCAAAGTTTGGGAACTTATGTATTAGGTTATAGTACACGAGTGGACAGAAATCATGGGATACCTACCAACCTAGTAATGGATAGGCCCACCTTTCGCTCATATAAAGGCAGTCACAGGGCAAGGCATTGAGTCCACTAGTCCACGAAAGCGTTCCACAGATATTTCCGTCCATGCCTGCTGCACCACTCTCCATAATCCCTTCGCATTCCTGGGTGGAGGATCCAAAGCTCGAACGGACCTTTCCATAGCATCTCAAAGATGCTCCACAGGGTTCGTGTCCGATGAACGGAGAGGCCATTCCGTGGTGGTAAAATCTGCGAAATGCTCTTCGAACCATGTTCTAGTCACCACGGCTCTGTGGGGAGGCGCATTGTCCTGTTGGAAGAGTCCATTGCCCTGTGGGTGCACGATGACCATGAAGTGATGCAGATGGTTTGCAAGGAAGGACACGTAACGTGGACCGTTCAGAGATGCGTCTAGACGTACCAGACGTCCCAAAGTGTACCAGTTAAACACACCCCAGACCATTACTGACCGTCCACCTGCCTGAACAGTTCCTTGTTGACATGACGGGTGCATAGCTTCGTGCGGTTTCCACGAGATACGTACCCTCCCGTCCAATTGAAATAATTGGAAACGGGACTCATCGGACCAGGAGACCCGTCTCCAATCATCCAAGGTCCATTGCCGATGTTCTTTCGCACAGTTGAGGCGTACAGTCCTGTGTCGTGGTGTTAGCAATGGGACTCTGGTGGGTCGGCGGCTCCCATAACCTGTTGCGAATAATGATCGCATGATGGTCTTGGCGGTGACGTTTCTTGCATCCCCCTCGTTGAAATCGGCGGTGATTTGTGCCACTATCGCTCTCCGGTTAGCTGAAACAATGCGAGACAGACGTCGTTCATCCACCATCTTTCTCCGGCCATAGCGAAATAACATCTCCACGATGAGATGTTATTTCGGAAATGCGTATTCCCGTTACGCTCTTTATACTGCCGAACGGGGGTAGTGCAATTTCTGTACCACCTCCGCGATAAAGTAACCCATGCGTCGGGCACCCACTATCATCCCTCTTTCAAAGTCGGTTATCTCACGACGTTTATTCATACTGACATCGAATACCAAGCGGTGGGTTCGTCCACTAGAGAGAGGGGTGACAGCGTCGCGTTGCCAAGGAACCAGGTATCCCATGAATTCTCTTCTTTCAGTGTATAGTGTAATGAAATTGTCAACATATTAGTTTATCACTGATGTATATACTGTGTGTGTGTGTGTATTATTATCATCATTAGCCATATGGTGCAAGGAAGCCTGAGGCTTTTGCTGCACCAGCCAAAAAAAAAAAAAAAATTCTGAGTTATCCTGAGAGAGAGAGAGAGAGAGAGAGAGAGAGAGAGAGAGAGAGAGAGAGAGAAGAGAATCACCAAGGAAGAGAAGATTGAGGATATCCAGCTAAGGACCCTGAGTGTTCCAAGCCAATACTCACCAGATGTGAGCCCCTGGGGTTAATATATTATATACAGTAGAACCCGGATAAGAAATTCCCGCATAAGAAGTTTTTCCCTGTACTAGGTTTGGTTTCTTCAGTCCCAATTTCATCTCTCTATGTTGTAATGTATTATTTTCCCGCGTAAGAAATTTCCCGGGTAAAAAGTTTTCCCGCATAAAAAGATCGTGATAAAGAATAAACAGCGTATTATTATAATGACGTTTTCCCACTTAATATGTTTTTGTAAATATAGAAATTATTTATTTTTAATACTAAAAACTGTTAAACAATATAAACATTTCGTAATCGAACAAGTTAGTGCCAAGCATCATTTTAGTTCATAGTAAACTGAAGTAGTTGAAATGACATCGTTTTTGTTATACCTCATATTGTGAATGCCTTCACAACGAGCTGCCCAGATATTGCACTACTTCCAATAAGCAATGCTTCTCCAATGGAGAAGACTAATGTTACTTTTCTCGGAAGATACCACTAACCAGGGGTAGTGGGGTGGTAGTATCTCCCGAGAATCCATTGGCGAAGTTTGCCTATTCGAGAATCCATTGTCGAAGCGTTGCTTATTCGAGGTAGTTCGATATCAGGGCAACTCGTTGCGAAGGCATTCGCAATATGAGATATAACAGAAACGATGTAATTTCATTTACTTCGGTGGTTTACTACGAACTAAAATGATGCTAAGCACTAACTTGTTCGATTAGTGAATTTTACGTAGTCTAGGGCTTTCAGCGCTAAAACCTTTTTAGTATAAACATTTTGATATAATGGAAGTGACATATTGCAATTGTTTTCATCGATATCCATAATTGGATACCTCGACCACGTTAAGCTTTACGTTCTGATGGTTGTGAAGAGTTCTGAATTACTTAGTGGATTGTTGCTCTGTCTTATTTTAAT
This sequence comes from Mastigoproctus giganteus, assembly GCF_048544385.1. Classification (NCBI taxonomy): domain Eukaryota; kingdom Metazoa; phylum Arthropoda; class Arachnida; order Uropygi; family Thelyphonidae; genus Mastigoproctus; species Mastigoproctus giganteus. The sequence goes on along the minus strand of NC_143586.1, from coordinate 91,727,848 downwards.
TGTGACCTTTTAAGGTATGTTGAAACTCGAGTTCATTCTTCTAACTCGGTAGTGAGTTTGCCAATAGCAGAATGTTAAGCATTTAGAAATATTCAGTTTAAAAATGTTTCCCATAGGAGTAAAATATTTATAAATTTTAATAGTACTTAAAAAATCATCTTTAACTTAAGTGTTTGTATCTTTTCATTTTTATTTGTGCAGTTAATATTTCGTTAATATTAACGAAAGTGCAGTTGGTATATATATATATATATATATATATATTAACCACCATTTCGATGATTATACCACATACATGTCACACTCGCTCAACATACTTTCTGTCCTTTCGTTCTTTTGTAACAATATAAGATAAATTTCGTCCGCTCTATCATATATATATATACCATTTTTATCTATTAATAAAAATGGGTAAATGTTAAATTTTTTATTATGAAACAAGAGATGAATATGCTGCTATATTTGTTTACATATTAACACGAATAACGTACTTTTATTAAAACAAACTGTGCATTGAAACTCCTACCATGGCGGGGTTGTATCTTAGTGGGATCAGATAGCATTTACCGATCTTGCCGGCTGTTAGAACTTCCAGGCGAAGATACAATCCGACCAAACGTTTCTGCTTCTTGCTAACACAATGGTCTGCAGGATTGTACCCATGTCTGCTGTGCAGGTTTTTTCTGGTTCTTTGCTTCTGTAGCTCTATATATTATTTCATGAACTGTGCAATAATAACAAGAGAACGACTCCCACTGAGGTTCCGCATATCGTTATTGACATCGATGGTGATACTAAAGCTAAAATATCCAGATATTGGCAGGAAACTAGGAACGGTGAGCAGCCTCTACCAAGACAGCCGTTGCAAAAGCTTATATTCCCACCGTAACCTTCACTATAAACAAGAATAGGAGAAAGTGGTTTTTCTTCAAATACTGTCTCTCATTCCTCCTGACTGGTTACGAGCCCTTAAATTCAAAACAGAATTTTGGACTCTCAGATACAGATTTATGTCTCTGCGGAGATTTATGCCTCTGCTCACGTGTTGTATTTCTGCCGCCACCACCACCACCACTACGATGATCTTCAGAAACCATTTACCAGTTTAAAGCAAAATTTTTATATTCATTCGTAGCTCTATTACAAAATTATGACACGGAACGTTAACGATCCTAACGAAACTGGTTGTTAACTGCAACCTGTTAGCCTACTGGAAAAGCTCTGTACTACTATCTGCTGAAGGAAGTTTGAACTACAATATTCCATTTCCGTTTATTTTCAAACATTACCGCAACAGCATAAGTCTGGGAACTTTATTGTCACACCTCGCATAAGTATCTCTTCACAAGCGACATCACATTCACGAGTTTGCATAACAATACACGCGAAGCATGCACGCACTGTCTAAAGCTACAATATTGCATTAAAACTACATTTAATCCATAAATTTGTATGAAAAAATAATAATAATAATTGCTCGATTTCTTTTTGTTTGATGTTAATGAAATGTAGAATGACTCGACAAATATTTTTAAAAAGCTCAAATATAAATTTTAATAAAAATCCCCCCAATGGGGGTCGAGTTGTTACATGCTGACGGACATAGTGATGATAGGCAGATATGCGTGGTGTACAGTTATATATATATATCTATCTATATATATATATATACACACACACACACACACACACACATATATATAAATATATGCGAACGCGGCTAAAAACAAAAGCCAGAGAGTGGGAAATGTATAAAGAACAAGGCCATTTAATATCGACTACGTCAGCTTTCAAAAAGTAAAAACGGGTACAGATCTGACCGGCATTCACATTACAGAATGTAATTTTCAGTTATAGCAGTGTTTACCACAATAAAGTAAACACTACTATAACTGAAAGGAAATAAGAGTAAAATCTATGATGATACGGTGTCAAATTTTGCCACACGAAGCGACCCTACCCTTCCTTTCCACTTTGGTAAGTTCTAGTTTATTTAATCAGTAAATTCTTTGTCCATCAACAAGCTGTTTTATTTGCATTTCTCATTAACATCACTCAAACTTTCTATCAAAAGAATCAAGGAACAGTCATTAAAAAGAAAAAAGAAAGAAAAAAAAAAAGCGTAGGTCTTGATTTGATCACTACATCCAAGCAATAAAATTACGATCGAAACCATATTGTGCATTACCCTGCTCGTTTAACTGCTAGCCTTGTGCTTGTAATATTCTGATTTATAATGCCAATTAGTTGGCTTGGGCTAACTGACATCATGAATCTAGACATTATAAGCACAATTACTTAATGGCACGATGCTCAAACCCTTCAATTACTTAATTTTGTATTTAAAAATTAATTCATTAAATTCTAGTTTAAAAAAAATGAACTCGATTCCTGGTTGTTTCTTTTCGAATGAAATATGATTTATCTTTCTGATGAAAAATATATTCAAGAACGGCTTTGATAATGTATGTAACGGGTTTTGATAAAAATTTGAAACCGTTGAAACCAATGAATTTAAAAGCTAAAATCCGTTGAGAAACAACTCTCCTCTAAGATTCCATTAACGAGGAAGATTTGTGATATACTGCTTGCCAACAGAACACGTAGTGTAACTCGTGCAACTTGCGATGAAGCGGGACAAAATTTCGAATGGTGGTGTACCAATCGAATAACGATGAAATGGGGAGACAGCGAGAAACTTCGGACGTATATAAGGGACATTTATAGGGGTTGTATAAGAATTACCAAAAAGGTCACTTTACAGAAGTTGATACAAGATGCTCGAAAATATGGTCACATGACATCAGTACGGCATTGATCCCTCCAACAGTTAAACAGGCCTGACAGCGGTGAACCATGCTCGATATAAGGGTGCCTATAAGATCGTGTGGAAACAAATCCCATTTTTCCACCAGCGCACACCTTAGCTCACCAAGTAACTAAAGGAGTTTGCTGTCTGCGTGAAATTCGACGTCCAAGGGCGTCGCAAGGTCGTCGGATATTTTCAGTTTCAAGCTACCACCACTCCATGTGCAGTTGCGTTATCGAAAAGAAAATCTGGGCCAACCTCACCCCTAAAAAGTTGCACATAGGATTCGAGGATATTTGCCCAGTTACAGTACTCCTATCAAAAACATGAAGAGAGGTGCAACCCTTGACCATTATTCCGACCCAACGAGAACAGTGCCTCCACCGTAAGCGTCCCTTTCTCTGATGTTGGAGGATTGGTACCGCATTCTTCATTGTCTCCAGAAGAAATAATGTCTAGAATCTGTTTGTAGGCTAAAACGGGACTCATCACAGAACCCCATTTGTCAGAGCTCCCAGTCACATGTTCTTGGCCGGTTTTGACGAGCCCTGCGGTACTTTGGGAGTAATGGGATACAGACCACTGTTTTTTTTTTGCGTAGAGTCCACTTGAAATGAGCCTTCTTAACACAGTTGGGTTGGAAATGTTTTCACCTGCAGCCACAGCAACCTCAAGAGACAGCTAATGACAGGACATCGTAGGGCTCCGTTTTGCAGTCAGAGCCAGACTGTCTGTTCTGGTTGACGTAGCCCTCGGCGACCTTGACCAGCTCTTCTTGTAATGATTCCTGAAACTGCTTCCACAGTGCCGAGACGACACTGCATGACACATTAAGCCAATGTGCCACGTCGGCCTGCGATTGCCCAGCTTCAAGTCGTACAACGGCCGCTATCTCAAATAATCATCTAAATAACGATGACTTATCATCCTGAGTACTGGAGATTGGCTATCCACTAAGCAAGCAAAAAAAAAAAAAAAAAAAAAACCGGGAATGAAGTGATGTGGTTGTGACCCGTGTTTTTATAGGCATGAATAATTTGCGACTCTCTAAGGTGGTGGATCGATTTCTATTGGATACTCAGAATTTGCATGGCAAGATGCCTATTATATAAAATATTCGCCTTCAGCGACACTGTTCACAATAAAATATTCATGAGAAACATTTTGTTCTGTTAATTTTGTCGAGCAGTGTAGTGTATTTTGATGCTAGTGGTTCCCTTAGTCAACAGAATATTGCATATTACAGACTAGCTTATATCGGCCATAGGCCGTGAGCCGCCTCCGTAGCCAGGTGGGAAGGGGCAGCAGTGCCTAGCACGCGCTTCTTGATTAGACCCGGGTTCGAGCCCGTCACCACCAAATACGGAGGATGCGGAAAGGTCAGGGAATGACCACCGCATATCCCCGGAGCAATATGGCCTTAGTTGCTAATGCTCCTAAAAAAAACCAAATAACAAACCAAATAACCATAGGCAGATATAAGCTAGTCTGTAATCAGGTCACAAAGGAGGTCAGGCAGGCAAAGGCAGATTACGAGAAATCTTTGGCAAAGGATGCTAAAAAAAACAGCAAGGATTTCTTTACTTATATAAACTCTAAAAGGAAGAGGATGAATCTGATTGGTCCACTTCATATCGATGGTTCGACTGTATCTGATCCTGCTCAGATAGCAAAAAAATGAGTATTTTGCATCTACATTCACATATGAGGAGTTATTAGGTTTGAAAATGGCAGAAGGTTATCAAATTGTAGCAGGGTGCTTAATGATTTTCTAATAACTGAGAGCAAAGTGGAGGAGAAATTGTTGAAGTTCCTGAAACTGCTTCCACAGTGCCGAAACATAAGAAAAGCACCTGGGGTGGATGGGATCTATCCAGTTATATTAAAGGAGGCGGCAAAGCAACTAAGCAAACCCTTAGCCATAATTATGAGAGCATCCTTGGACTCAGGAGAGGTACCCACGGACTGGAGGTGTGCAAATGTATCCCAAATTCACAAAGGGGGATCGAAGGGTGACACGAGTAATTACAGACCAGTTAGTTTAACTTCTGTTCCGGGTAAAATAATGGAGTCACTGGTTAAAGATGCATTGCAGGATCATCTAGACAAGACCGCAACAATAATTCAGACACAGCATGGGTTTGTTAAGGGAAAGTCTTGTCTGACAAATTTGATTGGATATTATAATGTGGTTACACTGGATGCAAAAAATAATTTTGATATCATATACTTGGATTATAGGAAAGCTTTTGATACTGTTCCACATGAAAGACTGCTGTACAAATTGGAGAGGTATGGCATTAAGGGTAAGTTGCTACAATGGATAAAAGGATGGTCGAGTTGGAGAAAACAGAGGGTGGTAATCAATGGGTGCTGCTCTTCGTGGACTAATGTTATTAGTGGAGTCCCACAGGGTTCGGTGTTGGGTCCACTGTTGTTTTGTATATTTATCAATGATATTGATGAAGGTATATCAGGCTTAGTGCGAAGTTTGCAGATGATACAAAGATTGACAGGGTTCTTAATGACAGTAATAGCAGTGTGCTACTGCAACAGGATCTAGAAAATTTGGGCAGATGGGCTAAGAAGTGGCAACTGAAGTTTAACCTTGACAAATGCAAAGTACTGCATATGGGTAGAAGTAAGGTGGTAGAAAATGAAAAAGACCTGGGAGTAATTGTGCAGTCAGATATGAAGTTTTCTGAGCAGTGCAGACAGGCTGTCAGGGCAGGTCATGGGGTTTTGTCAATGATATATAGGAATTTTGCTAGCTGGGAAATGGAGGTGATTGTCCCTCCGTATAAGGCAATGGTCAGGCCACGCCTTGAGTACTGCGTACAGGTTTGGAGGCCTCATTTTAGGAAGGACGTAGATTTACTTGAGCGTGTACAGAGAAGGGCAACAATATTGGTGAGGGGAATGAAGGGATCCTCTTACCAAGAGAGGCTTGAGTTCTGCAAATTGCAGTAGCTGGAGACTAGGCGCCTGCGCGGTGATCTGACTGAGGTATATAAGGCCTTGAATTCTGAAGGGATCCTTCCGCTTGTTCAGATTACGAACCTAAGGGGGCATAAATTCAAATTAAGAAAAGACAGATGTAGAATAGATGTGCGGAAATTTGTCTTTAGCCAGCGGGTGGTTAATTTCTGGAACAAACTTCCATCTGTCGTTGTGTAAGTTGATAGGTTAAATAAATTTAAGGAGGAACTGGACAGGCATTTGGAGGGAATGGTGTGATTTTTTTTTTTTTTTTTTTTTTGGCTGCATAAGCTCATACACTTGCTTTCTTGCATTACATGCCACTACTACTACTACTAGTGTTCATACTGAGCTGGTACGCAGTTCCAGTTGATATATATTTTTTTAATTTAAAAAATCGGCATCCGAATACCAGAACCAGTAACAACTTCTGTATAATGTTCCTGTGCTGGATAAACTTTTGACAGAAATATATATCTTATTTGATATTCGATCAGAAGGGTAACTACAAATTCTACTTTACCCAACCCTGCAAGATTTTCAAATGTGTCTCCTTCTCTTTAACATTCATACCATATCCAAATGTTCATCCTCCGCCCCATTGTAATTCATGAAGAGTCGTCATAAACTGAGTCTTTATTACTGTTGTTACCAATTATATTATTTACCGAAACAAAAATTCTGTAGCATTACTGTTATTATCAGTAATAATAGCACAGTTTATTATGCTACCATTCCATTCAAATGTGTTCAATTTATTCCTCTTTTTATACTTATAAAAAGCAATATAAACTCATTTCATTTTTTTTTAATATGCGAAGTGTTTTAGTGTTGGTAAGGAAGGAAGACACAAAAAGGCAAATGATGCAAGGAAGTGAAATTCTTCTGCATCAGCCAAAAAGTAAAATAAAATAAAACAGAATATCGATACTGTTTACGTTCCCACAAATGTAACCATCCAGTTCTGCTTTGGCTTTGAACTTAACCAGATTCACTGCTTCTGTCACGTAGGGAGGCAATTAATTTCACTGTTCTACAATTCACTGCACATGAGCTTCATGAGATCCAGTCCTGTTATTTACTGAGATATTACATTTGTACTATTTCCCCTGTTCTTTTCTCACCCGCAAGGGAGAACAGACCTTCTTCATTCATTTCACTCAACCCCTTCAGCACTTTATATACATTTTCCCCTAGACGTTAATTGTCAAACTTTGCGGTCCACATCTCTAAGCCGTCCTTCATATAAATCCTTCTTTAAATCCCCTTCAGAACTTGTGTCTTTTTTCAGGTGTGGTCTCCAGCCCTGAATGCTATAGACCACACCTGAAAATGAACAGAGGCATAATGGCGTCTTATTCTCTACTAGCAAAAGTCCTATAAATCATGTACAGGACACCATATGCCTTTCTATCCGCCTGTTTACACTGCATGAAAAATTTCTGTGTCAGACTGAATCATAACACCTATGTCTTTTTCGTCTTGAACCACTTTTTGTCCCTCTTCCCCTAACTTATATGGACTCCAGGATTTCTGTTCCAAATGCATTGAATAGCCTATAGTAGCCTCATCACCATTTTTCGGACCACATACGCAACCAATCCAAGTCTTTTTTGAGGCATCATAGCCTGACTCAAATTCTTACCCACCATTCCTACCTTCAAATCACAAGCAAACTTTGACAGCTTCCCATGGATAGCCTCATCAATGTCATTTATGAAAATTAAAAATAGGAGGGAACCCAACGCTGAGCCCTGAGGTATCCCACTTGTTACACTGCTCCACCCTTAAGATTGACCACTTATGACAACCCTCTGCCCCCCTATCTTTTAGCCAGCCAATGATCCAGCGTAGGATCTTACACGTAACTCCAGCTTCTTCTAGTTTATACAGCAGCCTCCCACGAGGAACGCTATCAAAACTTTACTAAAGTCTGGTTATATATAATATCGGAATTGCTACCTACATCTAACTGTTTAATGACTACATCATAGTAATTTATGAGACTGTCAGGATTACCTCCCCTTAACGAGCAGATGCTGTGATCTATTCCAGATACCATTCTTATCGAGATAGTCCTGAATAGTATCCTTAATCGTAGACCAAATGGTCTTTCCTGTGAAAGAAGCCAAATTCACTAGCCTATAGTAGCTTATAGTTACCAAACTCGTCATTAGCACCAGCATTGTAGATTAGATAGACATTAGCACTTCTCCAGTTCAGGGGTTTCTCGAAGTCTAATGAAGTTCTCATTAATATTCCCATCGGTTCATTACACTCACGTGCAGCCTTTTTATTTATAAGTGAACATACGGTACATATCATCTTCTCCGGGAGCCTTGCTCTCCTTTTACCTCAGCAGCTTTTGTGACAAACGCTTCTCTGAGATCATTTTGTCACTTATTTTACAGCAATCTGGTTCCTTAACATTTCCCAGGGACTCGAGCTTGCTTTCGACAGTAAATCTTGTAAAGTATTGTTCAACTCCTCCTTTTTTTTTTTTTTTTTTTCCTCGGCTTTCTATTAGCTTTTCACTGCAACCAGTTAAGCACCTATTTGATTTACTGGTTTCTTTTTTGTATTCACATATGAGAGTTCCCTATCCCCACTGATAGATGTAGAGGGCGTCGTTTTGACTTGTGTTAGTGTGCTTACGTTGTGTCCTTGCTATTTTTGTATTTAAGTGCGGATAATTGAATCAAGTTCGATAAAGGGGTACGTAACCGTCTGCAGAAGTCAAAAAGGGTATGTTCTGAAATTTTTGTGGTGTTTGGAAAAGCGGTTGTCCAGTTATTAACAATGATTTTTGTTATTTTGGTCACAAATTCGTATTCAACCAGGCAGCCATTACGTCTTTGCAGTTTACATATCTAAGCTAAAAGAAGTTGAAAACAAAAACAAAAAAAAATAAATAAAATAATAATAATAATAAAATAATCGTTTATTTAATGATATTTATTGCATTTTGATTTATATTCTTCAAAAATGGTATTTTTAACTTATTGCTCCTTCTGTGCTTACTTCTGGAAATGTTTAAATGAGTTGCTTTATTTAGGTTATTTATGATAATTTTATAGAGACATGCTGCCATTGCTTCTTCCAGTAGCGTATCCAGGTATCATCGTAAGGGGGGGCATGGCAACCAGGTCCAGGTATCATCGTAAGGGGGGGGCATGGCAACAAGGCTTTTGAGTTTTTTTTAGAACGCCTCCTGCGTTCTTTTTATTTAATTTAAAATTTTTGGTTAAGGAGGGGCATGTGTCAGGGATTAAGGAGGGGCATGGGAAGCAGCCGATTGATTTATTAATTATGGCAAGACGCTTGACATATTTAACTAAAAGAAATGAGTCTATTGAGATATATGAGGTGAGGTCTTGCCCCTTAATAATTATTGAATATGGGAGGCAAAATGTGAAGAAAGGAGAGAAAGATTTGAAACAGGGAGTAATAGGATATGGCAAGACCGCTGGACTAGTTCGAGTGTAGGAAGAATAACATACGGTATGATACCTCATGTAAATGGGGTGGAAAGAAATAAGAATTGGCCGACATTGGGTCTGTATCCAGCTATGGTTCTTACTGGGCATGGGTTGAAATCTCGATTACAGCAATTAGGATTGGTTGGAAGCATGAATTGTAGATGTGGAGAGATAGAAACTAGTGAGCGTATTATTTTTAGTTGCTCTTTATATGACGAGCCTAGAAGAAAATTTAGAAGGAAAGTAGGTAATTTCATCGAGCTGCGGAGACTCTTTGAGAAGACAGAGTTTTATATAGCATTTATAAATTATATTTCAGAGGTTTTTTGGATTCGAAATGTGTGATGTTATAGTGTAATAAAAGTATGTGATCAGATTTTGTAATGAGTTGTACATAGGATATTTAAAGTATTGTATATAGATATGTAGTGTAAATATTGTAAATAGATTAATATATATATATAACTGTATATAGCGTATGCAATTTTATACTGTACGTAGTATGTGTATAGTTTGCAAATAGGTGTGTATACATTGTAAATACACTGGTGTGCAAAATTTAAGGACGAGTCAGGTTTTCACTGTAGCTTCTCATAGTAGTGGGCCTGAATATGGGAAAAGCATACCAAAGGAACCTCGTGAGGTACAGAAATGATGAAGGGAACAACACTGACACAACAACGGTTGTTGATAAGTTCTTGCGGTAACATTGTCCATTCCTCTGTCAGCGCATCTTCAGCTGGTGAACATTTTATGGTGGGTGTGGACGTGCCGCTAGACGTCTCCCCAGAGCGTCCCATATGTGTTCGATGGGATATAGATCGTCTGAGAAACGGGCAGGCCAATCCATACGAACAATGTCCTCACTTTCCAAAAGCATATCAACAGCTGCAGTGCGATGGGGTGTGGCGTTACCATCCATAAACACGAACTCGGAGCCAATGGCACCTCGGACAGAGGCACATGAGGAAGGATTACCTCAGTACAATAGCGTGCACCGGTTACTGTACCGCCTTCCAGTATCTGGAGTTGTGTACGTCCATCCAAGATAACGCCTCCCCAGACGAGAACACCTCGACTGCCACATCGATCTCTTTCAGTGATGTTTGCGGGATGATACCTTGTGCCAACCTCTCGCCAGATTAGCTGACGTCCAGAATCGCTGCTGAGACTGAATCTACTCTTATCAGTAAAGAGTACCTTAAGTAAAGATTTTGTGATTGTAACCTTTAGAAATAGTGTTGGTCCTTAAGTTTTGCACACCAGTGTAGACGCCTCCGTAGCCAGGTGGGTAGGACCAGCAGTGTGTAGCACACGCTTCTTGATTAGATCGGGGTTCGAGCCCGTCACCACCAAATACGGAGGATGCGGAAAGGTCAGGGAATGACCACCGGATATCCCCGGAGCAATATGACCTTAGTTGCTAATGCTCCTAAAAACCAAATAACAAACAAACAAACAAAACAAACAAATACCATTGTAGAAATGTAAATAATATACAGAATAGTTATATTAAATTTAGTGTATTTTAGGTGGACACTTGAAGCAAAGGAATGTGTGATATTAAAATTTTGTAATGTTAGATGGTAGAAGAACCACCACCCCATGGTAGGGACGGTAACCTCTCCACAAAAACTGAGCATCAGTTGGTCGAGAAGGCCAAATGGTCTAATATAATTTTAGCTTTGCGTTAATAAATTAGAGAATTGGGCTGATGAACGTTTGCTCATGTAACGCTTAGTTGGTATGATGATCACTCTAGCCCCCGTCACTACTCTTTGCCTGGTAGAGCCTTGGTCCAACTCTCTGGGGCCATTGTTCCATCTCTCCTGCTGCCTGGAGGATGCCTTCTTCTACATCCCTCATTGCTCTCTCTTTATCCTTCCCTTCGTGCAGTATTCCCTTCGCTTCTTTTGTAATATTTTTTTTTCAAGGGCCCTCTGTGGAAAACTCAGCCGACTCCAGGGTAAGCCTAGCCAGAGTACTGATTCTGGACACTCTGGCCCTGCTACTCGTGCCGTGGATGGAAACTAGTGGTCGATGGTGTTCCACAGGCCCATAGGCTAAGAGGCCAAAAGAACAACACACACACACACACACACACACACACACACACACACACACACACACACACACACACACACACACACACACACACACACACACACACACACACACAGGGAACTTGTCTCAACACAAGAGAACTTATAGCGCAGTTATGAGAAACTACCCGGTGCCGCTGCCCCTCGGCACCATATTCACTATGTCCATTATGCATATACACACTTCTGGGCTTTTTACAAAGTTCTATGTTACCACAGTGCACCATGGCGGAGTTGAACTGGCGTTCAGGAGCTGCTCTACATAAGATACTGTACTATGCATGTCTCTGTCCAATTCATAATTCTTTTACTCCGTCAGTGGCTTGCATATTTTCTTATAATTCTTATGCAAATCGGAATCACGAGAGTGTCTAACTCTCTCATGCTTCTTTTGCTCAATCAAACTCTTAACCTTACCTGGCATCCATTTTGGCATTTTTCGTTTATGGAACTTGACCATTGGTACGAATACGTTGTAGTTTCAAGGATAAGTCCCTTGAATATTTTCCATAATTTATTTGGATGCAGCAAAACACAATAATCTCTCCAGTTAATGGAGCTCAAGAAATTTCATCCATTCTCTCTTGAGATTGAAGTGCTTGCCTTTTTGACCATACAGGATTCTTTAGATGCAATTATTTTGTGGTACTGTAGTCACTTTCTGCCATTGTTTTCTCAACCAACAAGTTTTTAGTAATTTATTAGGCTCCTTAGAATCAGCTCTAGTACATTATTGCTCCTTACACACTCCACCCTCTCGGACATGCTGCGATAAGCAGTGAGCATCAAGTTTGTTCAAAAAACAAAACAAAAAAAAAAAAAAAACTGTTACCGTATATTTCCGATCCACGTATTTCTCTCTATAAGCGGTAGGTCGAATTCGCCCTTAATGAGGCAATCGTACTTACTAGCCCATCAATCTGCCTAAAGAGATTTTTGTCATTGTTTAATCATTTGCTCAGTAACATATCCGTAATATCATCTTCCCTTTACTACAAATCGTTTCACTGACCATCACCTGCTTTACCTCGATCTGACTCAAGGATTATTCTTGCCATCCAGAAGTTTTTGATAAGAAGCATTACTCCCTCACCCGTCCGCCCCTCCCTATCTTTTCTGAATATACGATACTCATAGAAATAAAATTCTTCATCTTGTATCTCTGAGTGGCACCATGTCTCAGTAAGCTCAACTACATCAGCATTAGCTGACCGGCCCTCGTGAATTCTACAGTTGGTAGAATCACCGTCCTGCCCACATCGGTGAAAAAGACCTAAGTTCAAGTACCGTCGATGACATGAGGAATTTTTATGGGCCTTTTTAACGACATGGTTGAGTTAGTCGGTGTCAGGCGCGAGTAGCATGGTTTTTTCTCCCAGAAACTCTGGTTTTTCGCACAGCAAACAGAAAATCCACCACAGGAAACGCAATTTACAGACAATATACACGGAGCAATACGGCTTTAGTCGCTAATGCTCCTAAAACAACAACAAGAACAAAAACAACATCACCAACAACAAGCTCATTCTATTTGTTTATTTATTAGTCTATCATTTAATTTGTTTACAATACTCCTGATATTACTGTACATATAATTGTAAAACATCATCTGTTGAACCTAAATGTTTACTGCAGAAATGCAGTGCCAATTTCCCGCTTTCTCCATTTCCATTTCTATTGCAACGAAAATTTCTAAGTGGAGATTCTCACTTTAATCTGTTAATATTCCTAATGCGTAAATCGGTTGCCCTGAAAGACCGTAGTGATAATTTCGGACTGATAAATGGTTCTTGCTGTACAGCTACTTCTGACTTGATAAGCAGAAATTATCAGCGAATACTTATAATCATTGTATTTAAAAAGTTGGGCAATGACGTGAGGCAATGAATTGAATCTGTCAGATTATAAAAATGAAAATCTTCGTAAACACTAGTTTAAGAGAGAGAGAGAGAGAGAGAGCGAGAGAGAGAGAGAGAGGTTTGATTGATGTATGCTATCTTTTTTCCATTGGTTACAAAATTTATAAATTATTTTGAAAATTAACGCATGATATGGGGTTCAAATTATTGCATTTGAACAGTTAACTAGGGCAGCATATCTACATAAATGATTACTACAAAGTGTTAATCAAGCATCAATACTAGGTTGGGCTGGTGTAGCTTTGAACGAGTGGGATGTAGACATGAATTTTTTCATTTTTCTTAAGTTTTTATTAAAATAAGACCAACTTTTTGTTTATCAGTTTTTCTTAAAATATTTTATATTATGTATAAAAATTAAAACACTTAAATACCAGGGCCGTTCAATACAGAATGATCATAATTTTTTTTTCACAGAATACCTTTATTAATCATCCATATTTTGATACTCCTTAACAAAGTAGTCCTCATTTGATGAAATGCATTTATCACAACGTTTCTGCTATTCTTCAAAAATATGGTGGAGGCTATTTTGTCGTGCGTTTGAGAATCGCCTCCGATTTCCTTACCACTTCTTACGACTGGAAACGTTTTCCTAGCAGTTTCTGCTTTAACTTTGGGGAAAAAAATTGCAGGGTCAGGGTTGTAGGGCGAATGAGAAACACATTTGAAATAAACGATATGCCAGCTGCTGGAGCTCCCGATTTTTGTGATTGAATGACGCCCATCTTTAAACGTTGTAAACCACCTGCGAGCTGTGTTATATGGGTGCTTAGAGTCATCGTAAGCCTCTTTTAACATTTCATACGCTTTAGCTGATGTTTTCTTGAGGTTGTTTCAAAATCTGAGAGCGGTATACTGTTCCTCGTGTGTCACGTCTATTGTTACATCAGCGAAACTGAACAGGTGTAAATTTGCCAAGATCACGCTGTACGCACGAGTCAACTGCGCAGTTGTTATGTGATGTAGCTTGGTTTGATCTTGAATTCCACAGCTCAAATAGAAATAGCAAGCAGTACGGTTATTCATGAAAAATTATGATCAATCTTTATTGAACAGCCTTCGTAATATACAAGAAATATTTAAGAAATTTCTACAATATTCGTGAATATTCCAGAAAGGTGCAGAAGACTCCTGAATGTGGTAGAACATTGTAGAAAGTTACTGAATGGAGTAGAACGATGTAGATGATCCTAGAATATTATAGAATGTGGGAGTTGTTTCAATATTATAGAAGATTGAAGATGATTCCAGAGTGTTTTACAATAATACTAATTAGGAGTAAGAGCTATAACTTATAAAATCGAGCACCCGTTATTCAAGAATAGTGCTTGGTGTAAGTTTTGTGTGTTTCTTAGAGAGAGAGAATCAGGTCTCAGGCGAGGGTAGCATGGATTTTTCTCTCGGAAACTCGGGTTTTTCATCCAGCAAACCGACTACAGAATACACGCAATTTACAGATATTATATTATATTCGGGGCAATACGGTCCAACTCGCTGATGCGTCCCAAACCCTACAACAACCAATCAATCAAATGGTAGGCTAAGAATTCTTTCTTGGGATCTGGGTAAAGGAAAGAATATCTTGATGATGTAAACTATTTCGCATAACTCAAAGTAGGAAGCTCTGACTTGCAGCTCTTCTGACGAGCTACAAGTCAGAGCTTCGTTTGACCTTCGAACTTTCATTCTCTATTATGAAAACCGTGGTAACTGTCTCTAGGTCACCACACTTCTCCATCAAAAAGACAGAAGCTAGTTTTGTAATTTTTCTAGACTCCTTTATCAAATGTCCCATGAACACTTTTTTTTTTTTTTTTAATTTAATTTGGAGACAGCCTCGTGGACAGACGAAAGATCCGAATAATCAAGGAACAACATTCTCGGTAACACTAGTTTAATGCCCCGGATAGAACACTAAAATGGTCTCAATTCTTGAACCTGACTACAGGGTCTGATGATTCTTGAAATTGACCTTTGTGCGTGAGGATAACTATAGGCTCTGTTACAGCATGACGTTTCCTTACATTCACTGTCACTTATTTCATCAGTTGTTGAAGTGTGAATAACGGAGGAAAATTCACAAGGTCAGAGGAACATCGTCACAATATCGGTTTTGATCAATTTTGAATTCACTAATATAAAAAATTTATATAAATAATTTATCCGCAGGAACACAGATGCCACAAATAATTTTACAGAAAGGGAGAAGAATAACGATAAACAAATGAGGTAAAACAGCAATCAGTTTGGACCAAACAGCACTCGCTAAGGCATTTAATATGTATCTAATTCTATGTATCTAATAGTATGGCATTTAACTGTATCTAGGTCAACCCTGTAGAGACTTTCAGCTAGTCGGACAATGGCAGTAAGCTGTTCCGTTTAGCTTAACAAGAATATCGTTCGCAAGCAATATTAAAATTTAAAAGTTACTAATCTGTTTTAAGTCTGGTATTTCCACATCCCATTTGGCTGGAGAGCATTTGACGTCCGCTGCACAACGATATCTATCAGTTGAGGCAACAATCCAGGTTTATCATTAAATTCATTCACTTTTCGGAGCACAATTTAGCAGCAACCGTACTATCGGCCATCTACTGGCTATCTAGGAACAAGTGGGATGGAAGCTCCTTCCTGGAAAGACTGGATGACTGTTGAGTACTGTTTCAATGAGAAGATCGTGGTTTCCGACTTCTGCGGGTCTACAGGCATGATAATGGGGGACGTCTTGATTGCCTGAATTTACTAAATTAGACTGTTATACCATGCTAAAGGAACTGTTGCAAACTGTAATGGGTGGTGCCTTCGGTAGCTTACTGTTACTTACATTCCAGCACAAATAAAAAAAATGCAAATTAGAATAAAAATTCAGAATAAATATCACGGGCCTACACTCACCATGTTTAAGATGTACAGAACTTTGCGTTGTCTATCTTGATCTTTCACATCGGCGTATCCTTGGTTCTTTTGCTGCTAGCAAGGCACGACAGAAATTCAAGTGTTTCGGGAAATTTCCACAGTGCCGATGTCTCTTGAAAGAAGGAGTCACTGTGGCTTCCACCAGACTTTTTATTATCGTGTTTTTCTTTCTAATGTTTGTATTCGCCCATTCCGTTTAAGTGGGGCTTTCCTAGTTTGTTCCTGGCATTAGTTGCGCCATACTTAGGCGAAATTATTCTAAATTTTTTTGTTTATTTTCTTTTTTAATTTTTTTACATTTTATTTTTAATTTTTGCTGGTATGGAGGTAGCTGTTGCTCCTCTTCAACACCACTCGTTTCAGTTCGCAAAAGTTCCTTTTTAAAGTAGTATAGAAATCGTCAAATTCAAAAATTATCAAAATTATTAAATTTAATAAAAATTAAAAATAGGTTAAATATATATGATGTTAAAGAAATTAAGCAAAAGAAAAAAAAAAACAAAACAATCTACTGAATTCTTTACCCAAACCTCTAATCCTTTATAATATAATCCATGAGAAGATAGCAAAATGAGAGATGCATCCGCTCTCTGTGACTGCCAACTGATCGAATATTAATTTCCGTGATCAGCACAGCAGTTTGGCTGAATGTTGCATATTTTACATACTTTACCAAAAAAAAAAAAAAAAGAAGTTAATTTGTTAACTTCGTTATTAGTGAGGTTAGCAGACCCGCGTTGTCCTTGATATATGAACAGAAGTCCTATGAGGTTGTTTGCCGCAGAAGGTTTCCAAACTCCTGGTCTCGTCTGGTTTGTATTAGTGTCTTAGTTAGCTGGATGACCTTCCCCTTTCTACTTCCTAGATGCGAAAACTGGAGCAAGGTTTTTCATGATGAGCGAAGAACACAAAGGGCACACTGAAGTTGTCTTCAGCAAATAAATTCCTTTCTAGTGGAGCTTGTGTGAGCAATCACGGAAAAGGGAAATTTAATCGTATAATTAAAGCGATTGCTTTGATTTGATTTGGACTCGGTTTTAGAATGTAAGCCCTGATTTTCCTGTGCATTGATTACAAAGAGATTGTGCTTTATAATAAATTTCTATGACAACAAGACAATGCCTTACAGAATAAAATGTTGGAAAGTTATTGAAAAAATATGAGCCACCTGATAGATAGGAACAAGAATAAATAAACATAATAAATAAAATCAGGAAGAATTTGTGAAATTACTGAACAGATTTCCATTTGGAAATTTTCAACCAGAATACAGCATACAAGAAGACGAAGCAACCACAGACAATCTTTTCAACGCCAAATCACAGTAGTATGTGTGTACAGTAGCATACACAGCACCGTATTTAGCAGCACTTAGTTCCAGTCCATGTAACTTCTAAACATGGTACTGCTCTTGTATTCCATCAACTTTGTGCACTCCTGTGACCCTGCGTGGAATAATAGAGAATTTATGCCACATAGGGTCAGAGGAGTATAAACAGAAAATTTGTTAATTTATCTTTCAACTAACACATCTAGGGCTCCTAGAAATTTTGGGACTAACTAGAATGACAGAATCTACGAATTTCTCCATAAAATTTTCAAATGCTAAAAGTCCCATAATTAATAAGGGTTTTCTTGAGGTTTTTGATAATGATAGTATATAAAGTAAGTATAGACGTTCAGTAATGTTCAGTTTTTGGGATTTTTTTTTTTTTTCATATATTTTATTGGCATATTTATTGTTTAACCCAAACCCCCCTATTCTATGGACCACCCACCGTTTTCTTAACGCTGTTTTGGTAGTTTTCAGGAACGTTTTCCCCAAGATTTGCGAGGGATTATTGTATAACTAATAATAATTAAAAATTTTTTAGGAATTTTATTGGTGAAATAAATTCATATTTGCTTTGTTCTTTTGTCGAGAAAAAAAATCTCCACGAAGACCATAATTTTAAATGATTGAAACCTCTCGTTCGTGTTAACATTATTATCTGCCTACACAAACTGTTTACACAGTGCCACTCTTTATTCCACCGATGTTATCATTTTCTCATGCTGCTCTGTATCTTCGCACTTTCTATCAAACGTGGTGTACACAGTTAAGGAACAACGAACCAGTTAAAACTTTGAAAATGCGATTACGTAATATGGTAGATAACGATGTCCTGACCTTTTTGTGCCTTTCAAAACCAGATCACTGGGTGACGATGCACTTGCGTTTGTTATAATGAGTTGGGTGGTGGCGTGATGGTTCTGTTATCATTTCTCTATGTTGTTGTTACCCCTTTCTTTCCATCACTCTCGCTGCGCAGATTATATTCTATATACAAATAAAATAAAACTTTCCAGGAAGTGTTTCAAGGTTAGGGTTCTTGCAATGTCTTGTGGGAAATAGAGGAAAAATCAGAAATAGCTATAAAAATACTGTAAATCCTTTTCCCCCATCCCTTTCGGGGACGCTAGAATGCTTATAACAAGTAGAGAGTTTGTACAAGACCCACGCTTGTGCAAGCATAGGGTTTGCACGTTGAGGACCATGTGCACTGGCTCCTGTTATAAAAGCAGTTGATGAGCTGAAATCATAACCAACCAGAACACAAGAAATGTACACACACACACGGCTGTAGTTTATTTGCCTCATGATTAGATCACTGTTTCCAAACTTTTTTCAAATATGGCCACTTTTATATTTGAGGTGGAAACCACGGACCATTTTTATATTTCAGTTGGAAGCCACAGACCACAAAAAACTATTAAGCTATACATGGAAAAATATCAATAACTATTTTTTAAATACATAGTGTACATAGTGTTTGGGGAGGGGGCGCCACCAGTAAAAAAAAAAGTAAAGTGCAGCCATTATCAACCCACTGCAGGATGGAAGCCTCCTCAACAATTCATGTTGAAGGAAACGGACCATAATCTGCCACGCTGGTCGGCAGATCGACCGTATTCAGCAGTCAGGGGCTTGAACCCCGGTCTACTCAAAGAGCGTGTGCTACTGCACTCCCGCTCCTGACCACTCGGCTACGGAGGCCTACTGGTTTCCCACAACTACGCCATAAGTACTCTTGTGAAGTATACAGTACATTACTCTGTAAAAGCCAGACAAAAGTATTGTGTGTTGTATATGAGAAGTATTATGTTGGGTTCTGTTGTTGTTGTTGTTGTTGTTGTGGTCTGGCTTTTGGTCGCAGAATCCCTAATGGGACTCCACGTTGTCCGTACACGCCGATAGGAGATAAGCCAGGCTGCCCATTATTCTCTGGCGGGGCCTGCCACCTAATTGCCTGAGCATTTAGTGACAGGACCTATATATACAGTGTATATAAATCAGATAGAGATTGGGGGAATATGAAAGTCAAGTGTGGGTGAGAATAGTAAGAAATATTTAGGCGTAGAGGAAGGCGTCCTCAAAATTATTCTATGGAGTAAATTTCACTAGGCGAGTGGGAGTCAAAAAATACCAGACAAGAGAGTCAGGTATTGATTGCCACTTGGCGCACAAGTCATGGTCGAGAGGCAGTCCTTTTCTGTGGTTTAGTCATGTTTTTTTTTTTTTTTTTAGTGCATCAGCTTCTGTGGCCATAATGCACCTCCCAAAGTTTTCGCATTTTCTACTGTGATCCAAGCCCGAAGCGCGATTCGAACCCGCGACCTTTGTGTTGCCAGGTAAGCACTTTACTTACCCGGCTAGCCCGGTCGGCTTTAGTCATGTCTGAGTAACTATCACAAATGAAGATGTGCAAGTCACGGTTGGGAGACAAAGTCCCTTCAGTGGCTTAGTGATGTCTAGGTATTTGTCATGGTCGAGAGGCAAGGTCCTTTCCTGTGGTTGAATCACATCCAAGTAACTGTCACAATTGAAGATGTGCAGGTCATTGTTGGAAGATCAAGTTTTTGTGGTTTAGACATATCCGGTTATTTTTCATGGTCAAGCAGTAAGGTCCTTATCTGTATTTTAGTCATGTCAAAGTAACTGTCACAATTGAAGATGTGCATGTCACGATTCGGAGACAAGTTCTCTCAGTGGTTTAGTCATGTCAAGGTATTTGTCACAACTGGAGGTTGTGACAGTATGTGTCTTGTTTAGGGGTTTTAGTCACATCAAAGTATTTAATCTCATCCAGGTGTTTGCCACAATTGGTAGGTCTCGATATCAGCAGTTGGGTGTATATTATTCACTATTCAGTGATTGCTCATCGGCAGTTTGTCACGTTCTGCGGACTGCAGCTCAGGAATATTTTTTTCAACTGTCATCTGCTGCTCTAGATGACAGAGTTGAAAAATACTTCCTACGATGGGTGGAGTTTTTATGCAGACTGCCTTATGTCCTATTTACAAACCTATGTAAGCTCGCGGGGCAGAGCTGGAATCCACTGATCCACGATATATTTGGAATGAGAACCACTGTTCTCAACTGCTGTGACTGAAAGAAAAACTTAAGTTACCAAGATAGAAACCTTTGCGTGTTGGGTTAGATTGTTCAGAAAACTGAGCAGAGATAAGGCTACCTGGCTTGAGCCCTTTCCAAAGAGACTCGATCAAAACGCAAAAAAAAAAAAAAAGGAAAAAAAAGAGTAATTTTCTCTAGGTTAAAGCAGCTGCCCCTATCCTAAGCCGCTTCCAAACAAAATCCTGGATGAGGATCTGAAATCGACCATTGAAATCGGCAAAAATAAAATAGTAAACATTACTTCAGTCTTTCTAGTCTACAGTCGTGTAGTTGGTAAAGGATATATTTTAGGTTTCCGGTTGGTGGTTAGTTGTTGGTGTGGGGGGGGGGAATGGGGAATTTAGGCAAAGTTGGACAAAATATTGTGTAACATGGTAAGTCAAGAATATGAGCATCCAATCCAGAGTATGTTAACCCCAACGAAACAGAAATTCTGAAAATGAGTTTATTACAAATGTGGTTTTTTTTTTTTTTTTTGTATTCAAGGTAAATTTAAAGCAAGAATCGACAACTTAAAGAACCTTAAAAAAAAAAAAAAAACCTTAAAATTTGTTATCCTGTGTAATTATAGATTAACGGCTTTGATTTAACTGGAGCGTGATAGGGCAGAATCTGAGTGTATAATACCGTGTATGTGATATACCACATCAACAGGAAATTGCATTCTCCTGTAAAGGAGATGGGTTGCAGTTGAAATAATGTTAAAAAGAACCGAAAGTAGAGAGTGTAAATGAAAGTCACCGTTTTTTATATTTTGATTGAACGCTGTATTAGCCCATACTATTCTAGCTGATATCAGATAATGGATTGGTAAAGCCGAATTGGTTGCACCGGATTTTGAATCAAAACCAAAGCCATGCGGTTTTAGAACGTAGAATCTTCAGCGCCGGAACAAGAGCGGGACAGGATATATGTCCGATAAGGTTGTTTTCCCCAAGCGAGTTTGCAGCCCGTGCCGGCTCTACGCCCCAGCCTCTATTGCCCTTCAGTTTTTTTCTTACATGCACTTCACCTTGTATAAGTAGCAGAACCAAGGAAAGTTTCGAATTTCTGAAACCCCCAAAGGACCCAGTTGATTGTGGGCATCCTTATGCCTGGACATGCTGAGATAAGTACGGATACAGTCTAGGGTGGCCAGCTGTTCGGGGATGAAAAACGAATTCTGAAGACGAAGCGGTAGAGAATGCCCTCTGAAGCAGAAGACGAAGAAGAAGAAAATTGAGACATTTCTGGGACCGCCAGGGTGATGTAATTTCTACTGCCTTGGCTTTTCTATGGCACCCGAATATTAGAAATGCTAAATATTATTTCATAAAACAGTGGAAGAAAAGATCTGTTATGTTATTTTTGGCTCAAGTAAAATGGATCAGTAAACTGTCGGAACCCAAAAATCAAAATGCATTTTACATCAGACAATCTATTCATAACAATTAGTTAAGGTCTGGACTAGATCCCATTTTCTGTTTTATAAGAGTTATAAAATTCCAAGGAAAGTCGAATTTCAGTTAGTTGCTACTTGAATAATCGCTATACAGATCTCCATTCGATTTCGTTCTTCTTTCATACAGTTTCAAGTCTACCAAATATGTGGAAAAGGCCCAGGTTCGAATCCCGTCTCGACAGGAGGACCTTTATTGGTTTTTTATTTACCAAAGTGGCCGAGTCAGATGGTCTCGAGACAGAGTTGCGTAGTTTTATCTTCCGGAAACCGGATTGTTTTCGAAGAACCTGCAGTCCGGGCGGTATTAACATGGTAGCCACTGCATCCTGGTGTCAGCTGTCAAAGGTAAAAATAGTAGTATGTATGCCAGCGGTTCCCAAACTGTGGGCCGCGGGATATTTTAAATTGTCCAGGAAAACACAGCAATACTCGACATCGTCGGTCACCGCGCGAACTTACTAACTCGAGGTAGTTCACAGTTTCAACATTACTTATTGACGGAACTTTTGGCCTAGGGGCGCCGTGAACCGAGAAAATTTGGGAACCTCTGCTGTATGCTCTTTTCTTGTCTTGTAAATAGCTTTGTATGAAAAACGGGGTAAAACAGCATCCACAAGACTTTCTGGGAACATCGGGACATTTCGCCCAAAATATAGTCAGTGATTAGTTGCCACATATGGGAATGTAAATACTAACATGCCGTCTGAGAGAAGCCCGACACATTGTTTTATTTATTTATTATTATTATTATATTTTTTTTTTTGTTTGATAAAGCACAAAAGCCGATGCAACTTAACCAGCACTTGGTTTTTGGTTAATTCGGTTAACTTCCGTGGGGCGACTTGAGACATTTGTCGCCTGAGACATGATATGAATATGTCGCCTTATAACTCTTCTGACCTTAGGTGATCGCACCGGAACATTACCAGGAAATTTTATATTTATTTATTTATATAAAATTTATAATTAAACATTAAACGTTGGCACCTTTCGCCTTTGGCCTTGACTATCGGTTCGGCTCGTATGCCATACAATTGTAAATGGAGACGATTGGTCGTTTTTCTACGCTCACCGTTAACGTAAATTTCGAAATCAATTAAACTTTATTTCTAATCTTCAATCCTTCCGAGAAAGAGGATTGTTTGTAGTATGGTGGTAGTAGCAGTAGTTGAGGCTTGTGATGCAAGAAAGCAAGCTTATGTAGCATCAGCCGAAAAAAAAAAAAAACATTTCACACATCTAATCTCTCTAAACGTTTGTTTAATTGCCCCTCAGGTTCGTAATCTGAGCATGAGGAAGGGTCCCATCAGAATTGAGCGTGCTCAACCCATTCAAGGCCTTATACACCTCAATCAGATCACCTCGCAGGTGCCTAGTCTCCAGCCGCTGCAATTTGCAGAAGTTAAGCCTTTCTTGGTAAGACCACTGTCACCAATCTTGTTGCCCTTCTCTGTACTCACTCAAGCATCTTTCCTAAAATGAGGCTTCCAGACCTGTACGTAGTACTCAAGGTGTGGCCTGACACACCTTGAGTACTACGTGCCTTATACAAAGGGATAATCACCTCTTTTTCCTTACTATTTTGTTTTTTTTTTTTTTGTTAGCGCATCGGCTTCTGTGGTCATAATGCACCTCCCAAACGTTTTTGCATTTTTATTCTGATCAAAGCCCAAGGCGGGATTCGAACCCGCGACCTTTGGGTTACCAGGCTGGCACTTTACCCACCTGGCTAGCCCGATCGGCTTTTTCCCTACTAGCAAAATTTCTGTATATTATTGACAATAAATACCCCATGACCTGCTCTGGCAGCCTGTCTGAACTGTTTTAGAAAATCTGTTTCCATGTTTCAGAAAATTTGCACTTTCATTTTACTGAATACGTTATAATTGAGGAGTGAAAAGCCAGAAAATGTCAAATTAATTTAAATATGCCCGCTGGACAGAGGATAGAGTTGGTCGAATGCCGTATACCCGCATAACGAAAAAAAAAAGACTTGTCCTCTTTTTCTTGATGTCATTATTCCTAAATGTACTTGGTATATAGAAATAATACAACTGCTTTCCTATAAAAAAAAAAAAAAAAGTATATATAATTATACATATATTTGAATAACGTTTAAAATAACTGGAAACTGAATCTTTCATAATAAAAAGGTACAGCAAACATCAGAGGCAGCATTATTTTTAATTTTAATTCCTATGGTTATATATATAATAAAAAAATAAAATAAAATAAAAATATGGATACGGAAAGATGGATTCACAATATTTATAGATAATAAAATTTAAATGAATTAATATAAAGTCACCATAAAATCTTTGTTATTTTATCAATAGTTATGTTGATAATAATGTTTATTAATCCATTATTTCTTGCTTTTTTAACTTCAACAAATAATAAAATATATCTCGATATCTGTTTGTACAGTTCGAATATATAGCTTCGAATTTATTGCGAAGAGCAAAACGAATTTCTTTGAAAAAGACAGTCTTCTTTCAATTTACTTAGCCGTTGTGGTTCTTCGCTTGCAAGGAGAGTTTCCTAAATAGCCCGCGGACATCAGTCATTCCAGGTGTTCTCACACAACAACATCACGCGACTCTTCGTTTGCCTGGAGGAAGGTCTTCGCAGAACCCCTTTACATTTCCCAGTGACGGTTAAGTGCCGTATATAAGCGCAGTAGTTCATTGGTACAAGCGACCTTGAATTCAAGTAGGAAGTACTGTAAAGCGATATCACAGTAATGTTTTTTCTGCGCTTGACTAACGGTTTGGAGTACAGCCCATCGTACGTTCAGTATTTCAAGAATTAAATAAAAATCTTATGCGTAATGCTATCGTGCTGTTAGAAATTTGTTGGTTCCTCTCACACCAGTTTGCTTTATAACAAAATAAATATCCTGATTAACTGCTACACATATAACACTGACTGTCGTGTTATTTGGGTTCTAGACTGAAAAACAAGACATACTGTATACGCAAAATGCGTGGATATGATGAAATACCCCCCCCCCCTTTTTTTGGCTTAGAAATTGTGTTTGGGATCGTGTATAAAATAGAGTTCGAGTTCCGTTCCCTTCCCCTTCTACCATGGGAAAAGGCGACCTCCCCCGACAAGGCTGTTTTCCTCAGGGTTCGTGCTTGCTATCAACGCCCCTATTGAGCGTGGGATCGCTGTATTAGACCTGCAGGCGAACAGAACCCGCATTGTTTCTACCAGCAAATCACAAAAAAAATAAAATAAAATAAAATAAAAATAAATAAATTGTCACATTAAGAATATTTTCTATACGTCAGTAATAAATTAAAAATTTATTTTATTATTTATATTATAAATATAAATAATAAATTTAATGAATAATACTTATAAGAAGAAGAAGAACTCTTTATTATATACAGAAGGCACATTGCTATATACAACTCACTTCACGGCTTCAAGCCAGGTGTTTTCATAAAAGAAATTACATCTTGTAGCAGAAAAATAAATAAATAAAAAATAAATCCATATTATCATAACGACCAACGCTTGCAGAATCCTATCGGATTCATTCATCAATATTGTATGAGTAATTCAATAATAATTCTATTCTACTTTATTTGTCCTATCATACCATAAACAAGAAAAAGAGCGAGAAAAAAAAAAACACAAGTAAATATTTCACAATACAAAAATTTGGAAATAACAAAGCCTAACAGTAGAGTTGTGTCTTTTCCATGTTACTTAATGTAACATGTAGAAAAACACTGGAGATGCGCAAAATGCTTACTTTTGAAAGTTGTTTTTAATAGGGCCCGCAGAACCTCTGTATTCCACATTGGTAGGTCAATTCCCCATCGTACGGTAAATAAACAGTTTTCCCGAAGATAGATAATGAGCCGTAAAAGAAAGAGATGTTTTTGCTATGGATGGGGGAGGGGGGGGTCGCTGAAAATCACGAGATCAGCTATCAGTGCTGCGGGTGTTTGTTACTGTCAGCTGGTACGCAGAAACAGGAAGCTAACAACCGGACTATACTCACAACAAAGGCGACCCAGAGGCTCTGGAGCTCAGTGTAAATAATAATTTTGCTGACGACGTGTCTGGCTTGTAACAAAGATACGTCGAAAGCTGATTACTCTCCAAGTCTTACGTCAACATAATTGACATTAAAGCGTTTGTGTTTTATCCGTCTATCGGTCGCAGATATACTTTGGGCTGCGCGTCATTAGGATGTTTACTCGCCATTTTAATTGGTAGCTGTAACGTGAGAGTGAGTGAATTTGCTCGAAAACAAATGGCTTTCGGGTACAATTCACTAAAAGGTGGTGGTGGTGACTTGAGAGCAAATGGAAGAATTGTACCGTATTTATATCGAGTTTATCATGACGTTGCCGCGTGATTTGGAGACCCCTCTGCTACATTCATTACGCAATGATTTTTTATATATATATTTTTAACTAAATGAAATTTTAGTTTGTTTTCTTAACTTATTAATTACTTTCTTAACTTTAAGAGTAAATACAAATTTAATGTTATAGGAGTACAGGGAGATAATTCAACTGAGAAGTAGAAATCAAATAGATTTGGGAGACATTACGAATTCGATTTTATGGAGTTACGAATACGATCACGAAGAAAATAAAAAACTGCCATTGCTGTAAGAAACTTTAGGGGTTCTCTGTCAGTCTGTATTTACTGCTGAAATGGGCAGTGTAGGTCGTGAGTACCTAAGAAAGGAATGTTACCCATGAGAGTGAAGAAAATTGATAGAACACAGGGAGGAAAAAAACAAACAAACAAAAAAACGTCGCGTTTCCTGTAAACATCTCGCTGTTATCGCTGAATTCTGTTTAGGGGTCATATTTGAAGTTTATTCTTTCTTTTACGTCATACGGTAAGATTACCGGAGAAACTGGTGACTGTGTGATAATATAAATCAGCTGCAAATATTTGGACGTCACTGCTATTGTTTTATTCACTTGTGGATGACTCACAGCTGGATAAAATGACATCTTGAACTTCACAAAACACTTTCGAAATATGCCAGACAAGCAGCTTTCACTAGTGCAAAAAAATAAAAATAAAGAAATAAAAATAAATCAAATAATAATATAATAAAACTAGTAATAAAATAATAGAACAAATAATAAATAAAACCACTCAATTTCTGATAGCACAATGCATTTCTTTATTTATTGTACGTTGCGTGACAAGCAGGAAATAATGATTTCCTCTGCTAGAAATAAACGATGCCATCTCTTCTGGAATTCCTACTCCCTCATTCCTATCATTCAACGGGAAGGGGGGGAGAGTATGGAAGTGAAGTGGTTTATTTTCTGTTTACAAGTTTATTTACAGAAAACAGGGAATGCTCATCCTTGTGGAGTGGTTTCAGGTTATTTTCAAAAGTATGTTCTTTTTCGCTAGTGGACATGTAGCAGTGAATCTGAATGTTTGAACTGATAACATCCGAATGGCAAAACGTGTCAAGAGTTACAAATTTTCCACAGAAATATTTGAATAACCTCCACTATAGTGGAAGTTAATCAGCAGTTGACCCGGTGACCTCATCTTGTTTCCTCTTGTGGCTGGAACATGTCTATGGGGTAATTGACCTAGTTTATATCTGAATTATCTTCGTAATACGTCGATTGTATAAATCTAAAATTTAAGTCGGCACTTGCAGATTAGATGGGCTAAAAGGAAGTTAGTACAGTGACAGTTCGGTAAAACGCAATAAAATATATAAAATACAAAACTAACGAAATACAGTGAACAATTCAAGGAAAAATAAAAACAAGTGAATATGCACTTTTTTTTTTCTTTTTTTGCAACCAAAGTCATAAGACAAACTATTATTAGGATAAATTTAAGCTAAATGAAGATGTCATTCGGATTAATTCTGCGTGAAATTTCCTTGTAATTTTTAATTTCCTAACATGAAGAATTCGATAACAGTTACAGTGAAGTTGTAAATTCCCGTTAGAATTTTAAAAGAAACTTTAAAAGGAAGTACGGATAATGAGAGCTGAGACCTGGTTTTTGTCTGCTCATGTAATATAACCCGCAGTGTGAAGTGGTCTCAGAGGTCTGCGGTCAACAACCAATCATCGCGACACATGAAAATCCTGTGGAATGCAGGAAAGAAAGCCAAGGGGAAAGTGACCTCATTAATGATGAGCAAAACAGGTTCCTGAAATACATTGATGGCATCTATACAGAACACATGAAATTGTTCCACATGCAAACTGCAGAATTTCTGGAAAACATAATGTGGAAACTCACATCAATCTCTGACAGTCTGCAGAATTTATCTGAAGAGAACCGGCAGCTTCGTGTACAGAACAATGACATGAAACAAGAAATAGGTCTCCTAACCAATGAAGTGCGTCAACTAGCAACCTTATCTTTGCCCAATGAAAATAGTATATCCAACAACGTGGCTCAGGGAACCTTGGAAAACAAGCCACAAGAAGTAGAATTGATACATGATTCCAACGCTAAAAGGAATTATAATCCCCAATTTTTGTATAATGCAATGCCTCATATGCCTGTCACCCTTAGCCCAATGGCAGCCGTAACACAAGGAGATAACAATCAGCTTAATAGCAGAGATGCAGGGCTGAATGACTGTAACTCACCCAAACCTGCATCTAACAACACTGGGGGTAGCCACTCAAAGACCTCTCAGGTGGCCCTCTCCACAATACCGACTCAATATACTACTAAATCTAAAAGGTTAAAGGAGACAATCCATACTGGAAAGGGTGCAACAAGACCCACATTTGCAGAAGTAGTCACCAGCAAAAAAGATGCTGAGAATAACCAAAAGATCCCACCAGCAGGACTCATAGGCAGCCTCTATTCCCCGGCATCTCTCATCGACCAACATGTTCACTCAAAAGAAACCCGGATGACATATTCAACATATCAGAACATAGAACATGGAAGACAACACGGCAATAGAAATGCCGCAGAACTTTCCTCAAAGGGTACTCGTGCTAATTCGTACAATATCACAGCAGTTCAGACTCGTGGTCGAATCTTTATATCTCGATTGGAACCGACTACTAAACCAGACAGCATTAAGGCCATGTTTACAGAAGTACATGGGATGAATATTGATGTGAGACAGAGAAGAACCAGGTATCCAACCTATGCCTCTTTCATCCTTACCTGCCACCCAGAGAAGATGAGCTTCGTACTGGATCCAAGGCTGTGGCCCCCTGGAACCCTCATCAAACCCTTCCTAGATCAGCAGCCAAGAACTGCAATAAACCACCGACATCAAACGCAATAGCAATTAAAGCTACCAAGCTCCCAAGCCAACAAAACGCATGAGAAATCAAATAACTTCACTGAGAACAAACTCACCATAGGAAACAAACTGACCACATATCGTTCAATCCAACTCTCAGCAGATTATAATGATAATCCCCAGAGCTTCAGACCTGTAAAGAATATCCCTGTACACATCGCAATGCACAGTAGACCAGTGCGAACCTTAAAAAGAGACCTGCCACCTGTACGAACTCCAGTTATTATGGCTACCACGATTCGAATTGTCTATCAAAATGCAAGGAGTATTTGTAACAAGCTAGACACTGTCGAACAGCTTCTCCTCTCTAAGACCTTTGATATTCTCTGCATTGCCGAAACGTGGCTTGGAAACGGGCGGGACTCCCTTGCCTGTGCTCCTCAGGCTGTGTACCAGATGCTCAGTTCCTCTAGAGAGGATCGTAGAGGCGGGGGAGTTGCAATATTCTATAATACCACTATCTTCTCATTGGCACATTCTGTAGCAACCCAATCCCTTGCATTTGAAGCTGCTATGGTATCCCTCAAGCTCAATGCCAACCTGATAGACATAGCAACAGTATACATTCCACCAGGCCCAAACAGTGACATCATTGAAGATGTGATCCACTGGCTGGTAAATCACCTCCATGCCTCTGCTAAGCACATTGTTTGTGGAGATTTCAATCTTCCACCTACTCTCACACATCTTAGTAGGAAACTCATTAGCAGTATGGATTCATTGGGTATCGGCCTACTTAATTGCCACCCCACGAGAGGATCTAATCTCTTGGATCTGATGTTCTCTTCAGCACCATGCGACCTCGAAGACAGTCCTCAAAACCTATTTCAATCCGATCACGAACCCATTGCCATACTCCTGCACTTAGCCGCACCTAACTTTGATATCCAAGGCCCAAAAAAGAAAAAAGACATCACAGCACCCAAATTCATTGATCCATCACGATGTCTCGAAGCTGCATCCTCGATACCTTGGGAGGCTCTCAATAATTGTGATCTCGAGCTAGCTGTGGACCTCATGACCAGATGGATTCGAACCATTGCAAGTTATGGTGCTACAAAGACTGTCTGCATCACTCCCCGTTCGAGAGCTTGGTGGACACCAGCACTGAACAACAGCTTTCAACAAAAACAAAATCTGCATAAGAGATGGAAAGATTCAGGCGCTATACAAGATCGTATTGCCTTCTCCAGAGCCCGGGCAGTTTTCAACCGTCAGAAAATATTTGCAATTAAAAAGCATTTAAATTCAACCCTACGAAAAGGCAAATCGTTTTATAACTCTCAGCACACAGGATTACCTAAAGCACTGGACCTTGAACTGTGGATGGACCACATTGCACGGTTCTCAAACACTATGGCCCTGATGAACCTAGGCAACTTACCCATCAACAACGTCTCTACTGATATGCTCGCCACCGTTCGCATCACCAGGAAGCAGCTTATAACTGCTATAAATGGATTGCCACCCACTGCAACTTCAGGCCCCGATCTTGTGCCACAATTCATGATTAAATGTCTTAGCTCGTTTATAATCGGTCCTCTACTATCAATTTTTAACCGTGTCTTAACGCAGCAATACTTTCCCCCTCTTTGGAACAGATATACTGTGAGGCCACACCCTAAATGCCAATCTGCAACCCTAATTAAACAGTTCAGACCAATTTCTCATTCTTCCAGCCTCCTGAAGCTCATGGAGAAGACATTACTTTCCACCATCATCAATCAAATCATGCCTCACAAACCCCCACAGATTCACTATGGCATTCCAGGTAGATCCACAGTCACCAATTTAACATCGATAACCAACACCATTCTCAGTGCACTAGAAGCTAAAGCAGAGCTTTCTGTCACCTACATCGACCTGAAATCTGCTTTCGACTCCATCAGTATCCCCTCACTTGTTCACCTCCTAGAAAACTACTTCTACATAAAAGGTGACATGTTGTGGTTTATCACAGCCCTGCTCTCTGACAGAACCATTCTTCTGAAAGCGGATCAACACACAATCCGGAGAAAGATCACTGCGAGAGGTTCCCCAAGGCGGAGTTCTCTCCGGAGCATTATTCACCGCTGTTATTCTTCCGTTTGTGCAACAGAGAGAAGACATACTCTGCTATGCCGATGATATTAAAATATATACTCAGATTAACCCTGGCGAACATCTCTCAAACATCAATAAAAAGATCTGTGAAAAGTTACACGACTTAGGATCCTATCTCTATCAATTTGGCCTCCTCATTAACCCTGCCAAATCAGCCCAAATTGTCTTTTCTCTGAAGCGCCAACCCACTGAAATCCAAGCTTCTCTAGACGGCATTCCCTTCCCAGTGGTCAAGATGCATACAGACTTGGGAGTCGTCTTCGACTATAAACTGAGCTTCAACCCCCACATTGACAAGCTCACAGCAAAATTCTGTCAAATGCGCTGGACCACAAAACAACAACTGCTCCACGTTAGGGATCTGGATGTGACTCGTCGATACGTATACACCTCAGTATACTCCGTCGTACTGTATGCCTCGGAAATTTGGGGGTCCGCGGCCCCTACCAACATCAAGCGCGTGTACTCCGCCGAATACTGGCTCCTTCGTTGGATCACGCAAAAACATCGTCGTCCACCCCAGCAAAGGACAACTGCGATGGCGACGTCACTTCACTTTGCTCGACTTCCAGATCTTGTATTTGAAAAACGCCTTGTTCTCACTGTCAAGATGACAACCGGAATGGTCTCGGAGCCAAGCATCTGGGAACTGTGTGGCTGGAGGATCCCTCTACCCGGACTGAGGTCAGCTCCCACGCTCACAGCTCACTATAACAGACTAGCACTCAGTGACCGCTTTCTCCCCAGGGAGATGCTCCCCACAATCCTTTCAATTGACGGCGACCTCTGTAGGTTTGTGAAGGATCGGAGGTACCGAAAACAGATCCTTAAGAGCCTGACCTTGGCCAGGCAAAGTGCACATTGATAAGGGCAGCATAATAATGCCCAATATATTGTAAATAATGTTCAAAGCACGATGTCTTTATGAATATGTTGTAAATAAAGTCAACAATATCTTTATGAATATAAATATCAATATAACATAATGTAAATCTGAATATCTTTATTATTTCATTGTAAATATTGTGAAAAGCATAATATCCTGTAAATAATCTGACACTGATTCTATTTTATTGTTGGCTCTGGGGGATGAGCCCGAACTTCGATGTGGGCCCCGTCTCCCCAAGGCTGTTATTGTACACCATCCAATGTAAAACCCCTGGCATTGCTGCTGTGAAGGGTCTATTGTATATACCACGTTTGTATACAATAAAGATTATATATATCCTCCTGTGGCGCGACTCTCTGTTGCAGAGGGGTCTACAATCCAGGCACAAATCACACGGGCTCATTTGGAGATTATACAGTCTTTATGCGGTGGTCTCCAGTTACTTTCCATGTCTGTGTCTGTTCTGTCTGTTTTAGCGTGTGTTCACAGGCTGATATGTATTTTGTGAGGGCTAAAAGAAAGAAAGATGATAAAAAAAAAAAAAAAACCAGAATAGCTTACAGAAGAAAACCTACTCACTCATTCTGAGATCGGCTAACTGCCGATTAAAAGTCCTACAGAAACTGCACAAGTCTATGACGGGATTCGAACCCAAAACGCTTCGAACTATGATTATATTCGAATTTAAGAGTTCCAGAATCACTAAAGCTCCACTCGAAAATTGCATAGCTATAATAGATGTTTGCATGATGGGAGGAAGGGTTCAGATACTGTAACATGTTATGATGTCTTATGGATGGGTGAGGGATTTCACGAATTT
The DNA here is from genome assembly GCF_048544385.1 of Mastigoproctus giganteus. Lineage (NCBI taxonomy): Eukaryota > Metazoa > Arthropoda > Arachnida > Uropygi > Thelyphonidae > Mastigoproctus > Mastigoproctus giganteus. The sequence goes on along the minus strand of NC_143586.1, from coordinate 91,694,632 downwards.
ACGTAATGGTATTTGAGGATTTGAATTTGGTTATATTTGTTTTATTTCATTATGCTTGAGTAGTTCATGAAGTGTTGTTGCCGGATGGAACGGGGGGGGGGGAATGGACAAAAAGTTAAAATCTTGCGTTACGTAAGTTATAAATGACTCATAAGGCTGCTATTCACAAATATTTTGACTGTAAAAGTGCTTCATTCTTTTTTTGGCATCTTTCATATGGCCTGGTCCAGTAATCATAGAATGGTAACGATTTTCAGTTAGAAGATGTAAAACAATAATACTGTAATATTATATATTACGAGTACTATAATTTACGTTAAGATGATTGTATCAGTAGTATTGTAATAGCTAACATAATGTGGGGAGAGAGGAGGTAGAACATGAAGTTGCGCCAGTGCCAAAAAAATGCCAATTCCACCTTTACATTTTTAAAAGAACACTAAAGCTAATTTTCCCGTTAGACAAACCGGCTCTGCACAAGCATCTACAATCCTTTGAATATCCACCACCAATTCCTTAAATGCTGATCTCCAATCCAGGGGCTCACATCTGGTGGATACGGGCTTGACACACTCAGGGTCCTGAGTTGGATCTTATCATTCTTCTCTTTTTGGTGATTCCCTTCTACTTCTCTCTCTCTCAGGATAACTCAATTTTTTTTGGCTGGTGCAGCATAAGCCTCAGGCTTCCTTGCACCATATAGCCAACAATAATAATAAAGGGAAAATTAGTCAACCGAACCTACCAGCTGCAGACTAGTGAAGAGATCGAGGCCTACAAATACTTAGGGATGATGCAGGCTCAGCAGTTACAACACAAGGAAATTAAGGCCTGCCTGACCGAAAAATACCATCAGAGACTCAGAAGCCTGCTGAAAGCAAAGCTGAACGGAGGGAATACAGTTAAAGCCATAAACACCTATGCAGTCCCAGTGTTAACATACTCCTTCGGGGTCATAGATTGGACTAACACCGAGCTGGAGGATATCATGAGAAAGACAAGGAGAATGATGACCAAGAGCCGCCAACACCACCCGAAATCTGCAGTGGAGAGACTGACAATTGTCCGGAAAGAAGGAGGAAGGGGTCTGATAGACCTCGAACAACAGAAGACAGCGATAGTTAACCTGAAGAATTACTTCCAGAAGCACACAGCAGCACTCCGGCAGGCCATAAGGAAGATAGACAAGCGGTATATCCCACTCAATCTAAGTGCGGAGTCCCCCCCCCAACCAGGAGGCACAAATGAAGCTAGAAAGATGGGCAGAGAAGACACTCGATGGCAGACACTACAATGATCTCCATCAAGATCACATAGATAAAATTACTTTCAATGCATGGATCACGAGCGGGACGCTCTTCTCCGAGACTGAAGGATTCATGCTCGCCATCCAAGACCAGGTAATCAACACCAGGAACTATAGAAAATACATCGCCAAGCAACCCGGAGTGTTCGATGACACATGTCGACGATGCCACCTGGCCTCAGAAACGATCCAACACATCACCTTGCATCCCAGACTGAGTACACTCATAGACACGAACAGGTAGCCAGGATAATACATCAGAAGCTAGCAAGGAAATACCAGTTGATCGAAGAAAGTGTACCGTACTACAAGTACAAACCCCAGGCAGTACTAGAGACTCCAACCCACAAGCTGTACTGGGACCGCGCCATAATAACGGATAGGACAATCCCACACAACAGACCGGACATAACTCTTGTGGACAAGAAGGAAAAGCTACCTATCTGATTGACATAGCGGTACCCAACACTGTCAACCTGCAGAAAACCCATGGGAAAAAAATCAGGAAGTACGCGAACCTAAGATAGGAGATCAAAGAGTTGTGGAATTTGCAACAAGTAACGACCATCCCGATCATCGTGTCAACCTATAGCAATACCCGTCACGAGGTAGAACTTCCAATCAGGGAGAAATAATATAAGAGTAATAATAATAATAATTCTTCAGTGGAGCGAAGTCAAGTTAGCTTCAATCCTTCCAAAACTACTGAGTGCTGCTTTATTTCTCACAGAAACCAGTCTGCAGCTTCGATGCTCACTTTCGGTAATACTTAGATATGGATCACGTATCTCTCTTGGGGATTACCCTGACTTCTAATCTCTCTCTCGGAATGCACACATCACAAATATTCCTTCCTCTGTATCAAAGAAACTGGATTTTCGTTTTCGTTTACGGTGTTAACTTTACTTCTGAACTGCTACTGATTCTATAAATCTCAAATCCTCTCTACTGGATTATTGTTCCCGCATTTGGGGTAACTCCCCAAAGTTTCACAAGCTACTAGACTATCTAAAATAAAAGGGAATCAAATTAATTCAGAGGTTCTTTTTAATTTTTTCTACATTTTTCCATGACCCTTCTGAATTTTTTGTGCCGCCTCACTAGTGTGTAGTTTATTCTAGTTTCAAAATTATAACTGAAAAAAAAAAAAAATCTTTATTTAAATACACGGTCAAAAAATTAAATTTAAAAAGACTTTGTTTAAATCCGATTTTTGCCCATTATAACAACTTGAAAATGAGCAAGTAAATGGGGGGGGGGAGTTAATTAATATCCCGTCTCTTTTCACTCTGTCTCACAGATGTTCAGTTTATGCTACATGCCTTTCTATAGATATTTGCATTGCACGGTTCTTGTCAATCATCAACTAGTCAATGTTCATTTAATGTCCGACTCCAAAATCGCAGGACTTTTTCGTTTTCTCTTTTATCCATTTAATTTTTGTTCTTTGGAATTAAAATTTACAATAACAGAAATTCCTGAAAATTACAATATGTGAACAAGTATTTTTTGTTGTCTCTCGGTACTAGAGTATTATTGGGGCTGCCATAAATCAATACTACTAATAACAGTAACAGACCGGTTATAACCCTCATTGACAAGAAGGAAATGGCTACCTATCTGATTGACATAGCGGCGCCTAACACTGGCAACCTCCAGAAAATCAACGAGGAAAAGATCAGGAATTACACGGATGTAAGATAGGAGATCAAAGAGATGTGACATACAACAAGTAACGACCATCCCGATCATCGAGTCAATTGCTGGTATGGTGCCAAAGACGCTATATAACAGCCTAATTTCTTCTTCAAGGAACTCAAGAAATTCGCAATCTTGAACACCTGTAGGACAGTCAGAGCTTTCGTCGACTAACAGTAACATCAGACATAACAGCCACCGTGTACACTTGGTATTAGTACCCGTCACGGGGTGGAACCCTATCAGGGAGAAATAATAGACCAACAACAATAAATGAAATGTGATTTTCCTGCACTTCATTTCTTCCTTTTTGAAATCGTTCGTTGTCTTGAAAAAGGTAATTATTTTTGTTATTTATTTAGTTATTTTTAACCGTTGTCCACCAGCCTTAAAGCCTGGACAGGCCTGCGTTAACGGTGTAGGAGCACTGGGGCTCAAATTACGACCTCCTCTTAATTCATACTTAAAAATACATACACAAGCAGGTACTGCAAGTATTTCCCAACATTCTTACACCATATTTTCACTTCTTTTCTGATATGACCTTGGACTTTTGCTGTTGACTCTGGATTTCGACTTTCCCTAATGTTTCGAAGAAATATACCTTTGTTTTTAATGTTCAGTGTGGAGGTCGGTCATGCTGTAGATGTCACATATAATAGCTGACGTCTGTTGCTCAACAAGACACGTAAGCTGTTGTGTGAAATCGTTAGCGGAAGTTGGAATTGTTACCTGGAGAGGGTCCTCTCTCTGTAACAGCTCCAAACCTGGGCCGTTTAAACGCATGGGCGCACCCGGCGGACGCCAGGGGCCTCACTTAGGGTTAGGAATGCGACTAAGAGAGACCCAGAAAAAAAAAAAAAAATTAAAACTGAACAGGGGCCACATTTAGAAATTCTCCGGGGCCCCGAGAGTTCTGAAAAGGGCCCTGATCCAAGCCAATAACTATTTTCACAAGAATATTGGGTACTCCTTCCAATAATCTGTTTAGAGCAAGTTTTTTGCTTACTCAATAAACTTATTATTCCTTTATTTTTTTAAAGTTTTAATTAATTATGTAAACAAATAAAATAAATTCATTTTCAAAATCTTAGCTCTGACTCTTTTTTTTTCTTTGGGATATCCACATTAACGCCTGCACCGACTCTTTTTTTTTTTTAAATGAGATTTATATACACAGTATAATTAAAATGTGATGCAGCTGTATTTAATTTTAGAGTACAAAGCGTCATCTCCGAATTGCTCAATATATATATATATATATATATATATATATATATATACAGGGTGTTTCAGTTAAACGTTTCAGAACTTCTAAGAGGGGTAGGGTACATCCTGACAACTCGAAATCATATAGCAATGTGGGGTCGGAAATGCTTTCCTGAAGCGGTGTTGTACACAGAAGCACCATAAAGAAAAGAGACCGTAAGTGAGAAATCGTTTTAATAATACATGAAAAGAAGCAAAAGGTACATGGATTAAAGTAAGTGTTCGAAGTTTCTTCCACGGGCTACAATGCACGCCTCACATCTCCGACGCATGGACATCCGAACATTCTGGAATACTCCAGGCGAATTTCGAATTTCTTCGGCAGCTACTGCGATTCTTGCAACCAGCTCCTCAGCATTGTCAACAGGGGTGTCATAAACTAGCGATTTCATATGACCCCAGAAATAAAAATCAAGACATGATAGGTCGGGTGACCGAGCAGGCCAACGCACGGGACCACCACGTCCGATCCACTGTTGACCAAATGTGACATCCAGGTAGTTACGAACATCTCCGCTATAATGGGCAGGGGCTCCATCGTGTTGGAACCACATTGTCTGTTGCGTCGATGCAGAAATCTGTTCATCTCTCAAAAGTTGTGGCAATACTTGCTGCAGAAAGATCAAGTAGATAGGTCCGGTTAGACGACACGGTAACAGGTAAGGTCCGATGAGGTGATCTCCCATAATACCGGCCCATACATTGACCGAAAATCGAATCTGTGCTGCACGACGTCGTATTGCATGCGGGTTCTCGACCGCCCAGATATGGTCGTTATGCGTGTTGAAAATTCCTTCCCTTGTGAAGGATGCCTCATCGGAAAACAACACTTCAGCAGGAAAAAGGGGATTTGTAGCACATTTTCCAAGGTACCACTGTGCGAAAGCAATACGAGGTGCATAATCCTCCGGGTGCTGTGTCTGGACACGCTGCACGTGAAACGGATGCATGTCTTGTTCTCGGAGAATCCTCCAGACGCTGCAATGGGAAACCCCGACTGCGTTTGCTAGACTTCGTGTACTCGTTCTTGGATTTCCCTGTACATGCTGCAGCACATTCTGTTCGACGGCTGGAGTCCATGCTGTTCTTACCCTGTCCCTGTCAGCTCTTTCAAATGAACCTCTCTCAGCTAACCTCTGGTGCAGCCTTTTCAAAGAAATTATGACTGGGAATACGCCTCGTCGGATATCGTTCCGAGTACAAACGCTGTGCGGCTGGCCCACTACCATTTGCAGCCCCGTACGCCAAATGCATATCGGCTAACTCTGCGTTCGTGTAATCATCCATCCTACTAACTTGGCGTTCTTGTTCAAGAAATTCGAAATTCGCCTGGAGTATTCCAGAATGTTCGGATGTCCATGCGTCGGAGATGTGAGGCGTGCATTGTAGCCCGTGGAAGAAACTTCGAACACTTACTTTAATCCATGTACCTTTTGCTTCTTTTCATGTATTATTAAAACGATTTCTCACTTACGGTCTCTTTTCTTTATGGTGCTTCTGTGTACAACACCGCTTCAGGAAAGCATTTCCGACCCCACATTGCTATATGATTTCGAGTTGTCAGGATGTACCCTACCCCTCTTAGAAGTTCTGAAACGTTTAACTGAAACACCCTGTATATATACAGTATATTGATACATATAATTTGATTAAAGAAAAAAAAAAAACATTGTGATAGCAATGAATGGTAGCATGGCGTATTAACACATTATGCAATTTGTTGTGTGATGAGACCTTGTATCTTTCTCAGTGGTGTCAACTTAGGTTGAAACAAAGTATCGGCATTCCCAAATCGACAATTAGCAATATGACAAAGAAATGGCAGTTCAAAGCTGATATAGAGCCCAAGCAACGAGCAGATAAGCGTAAAATATTGACTGGCAGGAACTGAAATGCCTTGAGATGCCTAGTTACCTCATTATGCCATCAGATCCTAAGGAAGCTGAGTTTAGAGATACGAGCGGCCACGGGCAATTGTAAATGTTTCCATGACATGTAGAGAGCTGTATGCCATGAATTATCATTGGGCCGCAACCGAGAAGATTTCTACTCGAAAAATAAAAAAAGAGTCAAGTGCATGGTTAACGCACATCGATGCTGGAAATCGGCCCTGTGAAATGACGAGTCATATTACTCTCTTCCAATCTGATGGACGTGTATGGATATGGTGGACTCCTGGAGAACGCTTGCTATCTTAGCGTGTTACTCCAACTTCTCAGCTGGGAAGAGGCGTCATGGTTTCTCGTCATAGTACAGAACCAGGAATGCTGAGTGCCACTCTAATATTCTGCGCATTTATATGTGCTGTACATTGTAGTAACTTTATGGAAGCGGTCCTTACAACTTCCAACACGATAATTATCCATGTCACAAAGCAAGACCTTCAGCGAATAACATCAGAATATTGCAGTGGACAGCACAGAGCCTCAACCTCAATCCAATTAAACATCTTTGGGATGAGTTGGGACGTAGAATTGTAACAAGGCCAAGACCGTCCGTCCTTTTCGTTGTCGTAATTCACGAATGCTTTTAAAGGAGGAGTGGAGAACAGTAACAACAGCTTTCTACCATAAAGTAATGGAGAGAGTCTTCCATGGTATATTGGAGCAATCATTACGACCAAAGAAGAACATCAGAATGATTGGAATAAATAAATACTCTTTATTGCACAACAACAGAAATTGAACAATACTGTTGCACAAGCTCTTCACGGCCTCCTTATGGTCCGTTTGTACTGTATCAGAGGAGTTTACAATTGGTCATTTTGACAATGAATACAATCATTAATCGTAATTAGCAGTCAAGCGGGCATGGATTGTATATTAACTAAAAGTGTCCCATGACTTTTGTTGAGCGAGTGTATTTATAAAAGAAACACTTGTCTGCGTTGAAATCATAGACACACGTACGGAAGGCGGGGCTGAGGGGACCAAACCCCAAAGTACATTTTATTTTATATTATATAATTGCAACGTCATGTATCTACACATGACGTTACAATCTACAATTCTAAATTGTAAATTTATAATTTAATTTACAATTAAAATTATTTAAAAGCGTTATAACTGACAGCTATACGTTTCAGACAGTTTTCCTTCGTTAGTATCCTTATTAATTAATTAAATTCTGTATTTACATGATAAAATCCAAATTCTGTATTTACATGATAAAAATCCATGAACATACAGTGGCGGAAAAAAAAAAAAACTGCATCTTGTGAATTTTACAAATAATGTGTTTTGCGCTGTATTGTGGGAATGCAGAAATGTTCGAAATGCATTTGTTAGATGGGATATATATCTCTGTGAATGAAATCCAATAAAAAGACTCCACCTGATAAACCTAATTGCCATAAATATCTTCCCAAAGGGTAAAATGCGTAATTAATGGAAATATGAGAAATCATGCAAATGGCAATCATGACAGCCAAACATATATTTTATTGCATTTACGTGTACAAACTGAAATGACAAGTTAATGTAATAGTATTATGTAATGTAAATCAGCAAAATAAGTCCTCAATATTTTGTTGTTCCTCCTCGAGCTGCAATTACAGCCTTGCAACGATCTGGCATAGAGTTAATCAACTTCTGGATATACGGTTGCCCAATTTCGTGGTACCACACCCTTACAATGCAGCTGAATCTTATTTATTGGCTTCTTCTGAGCAATTTTAGACGACATTGTGTACCAGCAATTTTTAATAAGGTTCAAATATAGACTACTGCCGGGCCAGTTCAACACTGTAATGCCAGCATTTCTGAGGTATAACTGCACCTTAAGGGAGAAAAACGAGGGAAAATATTGGTGTAAGTACGGTTTAAGCCTTGTGAGACAAGAAGACAAACTCATCATTAAATCTATTTGGCATAAAACTTGCCAATTTTGCTGTGTGGCAAGGTGCTGAGTCCTATTGAAAAATGCAGTTTTGGAAGTCTGTGTGGTCCCTAATAACGAGTTTCAGGCACTCCTCCAAGATAGCAGTGTAAGTTTCTGCATTCACCGTTCCGTTAGTAAACTTAATTCGCCCCACCCCTTGTTTGTTATGCATCTCCAGACCATCTGACTGGTGGGGAACTTTAAAGTTAGTGTTATGCAGTCAGGATTGTATGCCTCCAATTTTCGTTTTCTGACATATCGCTTCTCATCCGAGCCATGCAGGTTGAATTTCGATTCGTCAGAAAAGATGACGGTGTCCCATTACTCTTTTATCCATGAAACATGCGTTTTAACACAAGCAAGTCGCTTCTTCCTCATTTGTTGGGTCAACAAAGGCTTCTTCTTCTTCTTAGGCCGATAGGCATGCAGACCACATTCCGAAAGCCATCTTTGGATAGTTCGTGCACTTGTTTCAACACAAGAAGCCATCTCAAAGTGCAAATATATATCGATCTTGGAAAGGCGTAGTCACTCTCTTACGGCCTGATCCAAGTCTTCTCTTCACATCACGCTTTAATTTCGGCACTCGGGATACTGTTGACTCTTAGCAACTTATTTTGTTATGGATAGCACGCGTAGTAATTTTATCACTTCCTGGGACAGAGCACAGCTACACTTTTTTTTTTCTTGGTATCAACTGAACATATGGAGCCATGCTTACACCTCCGCAAAACAGGATACTAATGAGCGTGTATACCCTTCCAACGCCGTATTTATAGAAACGGCTGATGCAATACCTTGCAATTACTGTCGGATGCAATAGAAGCGTTATCTGACGCAATACCCTTTGCTTTGCGACAAACAAAATGACTGTAATCGAACAATATCTTATCCGTTTCCATGCAAATGTTACTTTTTTTAAGGTGATGCAGTTTTTTTGTCCGCCACTGTATATACACTCAGTGATCACTAAATTATGACCACACCATCCGTAATGAACTATGCTGCACAGGTCGCAGTAAAAAGCCGAACAACTTCGAGGATAGAGCAGGTAATTTGCATCTGGTCGTGCAAGTCAAAGTGATAAAATAGCAGCTATGGAATGTAATAAAGATATCATGGGGTTTCAAAAGGGCATGATTGTGGGAGCTTGTGCGTAGGGGTTTTCCCTATCGGAAACGGCACGTCTTGTTGGTTACTCACGGCTCACTGTGGTTAAGGGGTGCAAAGAATGGTGTTTTATGGGTAAAACCACCTCCAGCCGACATAACTTAAAAAAGTTTACGCAAGGTGGATGTTCATGGTTGGTGAAGTGTGCAGCGGTAGTGCGGTCTCAACGGTAGGTAACTGTACGACAGTTGACATCGCAATACAATATGGGGAATACAAGAATAATATTCCAAATGACGATGCACAGCACATTCAGACGACCCAAGAGACACCCCTCTCCTCACCGCTGATCATCGTCGACGGCGAATTCTATGGTGTCAACAACACGCTGATTGGGAGCTGGAGGACTGGAAATGTGCTAGTCGGTTGGGTCCAAATACCAGGTGCAACATGTCGGCAGACACTTTCGTGATTGTGGCGCAAGCAACGAGTTCATGGACCCATTTTGCATGATAATATTGATTGCTAAATATAGAACATGTTTTGTTGGCGAAACTAGAATCCCTGGTACGTATGGACCAACGTTTCACTGATAAGGTCTGTGTTACTTTTTTTTTTTTTTTTTTTTGTTTGCAGTCTCCAGGGTACCCCCCATATGTCACTGTATCGTCTGTACTTGGCATATGCCACAGCTGGCCGTTTAAGTACAGTATAGTGTACGTCAGTAAGTGTTATGTTTGTTGTGTTGAGTGTTGTGTGCCAGCACCTGGCGATTTCGCAGCCAGGGGACAGCAGACTCCTAGTCAGTTGCTCTCAGCCTCCCAACCCCAGCCACGTGGAGATGCGCTAGGAATTACAGGGTGTTTCACGTAAAACCGGCCCGAGTCACTGGCAAAATAATTAGAGAAATCTAGACAGGAGTAAAATGAGATAGACACAAAAACACTCAGTCAAAAGTAACTTTATTTATTCCTCTGAATGTACACACAGTTATAAGAGATGCTGGAAATTATGTCCTTGTGCATCTATACACTTTTGTGCACGTGTAATCGTATTCAAGGTTACCCGATACAAAACAGTGACATTGATAGCGTCGATATTTCTTCGAATGCTGTCCTTCAGTTCATTTATTGTGTGAGGGTTGTGCTCATAAACTCTTCCTTTCAAATATCCCCACAGGTAAAAGTCACACGAAGATAAATCTGGAGAATGCGGTGGCCACAATCCTTTGCCATCTGTGCGTTCCTCTGTAAAACTGTCACGAACACGGGCCGGTGATTCACGAGGCTTGTGTGGCATCCTGTTGAAAGTAGCGGTTTTCACGCTCGTGTTCTGTTAACTGAGTGTAAAAGTTCTCAAAAATCTGAAGATAAACTGCTGTGTTCACTGTAGTATCAAAAAATATTGGACCGACGATTCGGTTGCCAGAAATTGCACACCATACCCCGATTTTCTGGTCGTGAAGCGGTTTCTGATGTAAGTTGTTAGGATTTTCGGCACACCAGTATCGAGTGTTATGAGAATTCACATGACCAAAAAGATGGAACCATGCCTCATCACTTATGAAATAAAGCAGTGGGTCGAATTCACCGTCTGCAATCTTGTTAAGGAGCCACTCACAATAATTCAGACGTTTTGCTGCATCAGGTGGCAGTAATTCTTGGACACACGTCACGCGATACGGTTTAAATTTCAGGTAATGACATATAGTACACGAAAACAAGAAGTTGGTTTCACTCCAGTTTGTTGAGACAATTTCCTGATAGATTTTCTGGGGCTAGCTAAAATTCTCTTTTGAATGTTCAACACTGCCTCTGGAGTCCTAACAGAGGGTAGACGATTTCTCAGTGAGTTTACAACGGAACCTGTTGTCCACCATTTTGCAAGTAAGCACTGAATCTCTTAGCCATCCCAAATTTCTTATTGCTACCATCCAGCTGGGATGGCAGCAATAAGAAATTTCTCAGAAACCAATTCTTGTGTTTCCTTAAAAGAGCCAGTACGTAGATAGGCTTCCACTATACAAATCCTTTCTTGCACAGAATATGGCATTCTTGACGATACTCTCACACATCTATCACTTACGAGCACCAAATGCCAACTGTATGTTGAGCAACACAAACTGAAATGATCTGGCTAAAATTCATTCTTTGAACAACTTCACGCGGGAGTTGTGCGTAGCCGAGTGGTCAAGAGCGCAAGTGCAGTAGAACACGCTCTTTGAGTGGACCGGGGTTCAAGCCTGTCACTGCTAAATACAATTAACATTTGTATTGATTGATTTATTGTAAACTCCACTGACCTGGTGGTCGTTCAAAAATGAATATCACACCAGTATGAGGCGGGCTGGTTTTACGTGGAAAACCCTGTATAATCCAGGACGGGTCTCTCACCAGACTTTCCAGAAAATTCTGGAAAAGTCTGAAAGAAACATTGAACGGTGGAGGAAATAGTTGGTGAAGAGTGGGGTAAATGGAGGTGGAGGAAGTAGACAGAAATGTAGGGAAACAAAGAAAGTGAAATCCTCTCGAAAAATAGAAGTTACAAGTTCATTGAAGAAAGTAAAAGCAAAGAGTCTGGACAGTGGTGTCCTATTTTTAATCCCACCCCAATAATGGGGTCAGCAGGAACTCATATCAGGAGCACAGTATGAGCAAGATGGGCCCTGGTCTTCAGTTCACATCGAAAGCACAACTCCGTAAGTCTTGTTAGTGTATGTCCAATCCAGTTTATAAAACAACAAGACTTCCAAACAGTCCAAGCCAGTACTGGCAAGTACTTATCGTCAATACAACATATTTACATGTGCGATCCAGTTCAGTTATGTCCAATCAAGAAGCCATCCAAGTTGTGTAGCAGGAGTGACAAGTAATTATGTCACTAAGACTTATCTCCAAGATATCCCTAGGATATGCGGCACACAAGGAGTGGTGAGCATTGTCATTAAGTCATATTCCACATTATAATGATAGGAACAAAGTAACAAAGCCTATTTACAAATCTAGGTCAGTATAATATTCAGTCTAGTAGAATTATGAGTGGAAGAATCCTTGAAGCCTATTTACAAGCCAAATCTAAGCCAGTAAAATGTCCAGCCAGGTAACGCAGTTTTATACTTATGCGGTAAAAATGTTGAAGATCTTGAGATTACCCTTTCTCATATCTGGAGCCAACGCTATAAGACAAATAACTTTTTACTGTCTGTTTTGGCAATTGCCTTGCATATTAGTTCTTCTTTTAAATGTATTATCGGAAAATTGTGATAAGACATGAAAACGTTGTTTGCTTTGAATCAGTGTGGGAGCACCCTCCATTCTGTAAACTCCGGTTAAGAGCTGAAGGGGTTCCTCAGGTCGGTATATAGAGGACATTGGAAAATAATGTGATCCACTGTTTCAGGACCTCCACAATCACAGAGGGAAGTTTGTGAAAGGCCGAAAGCATGGAATTTAAAGTTTAAACTTCCATGACCTCTGTAAGTAAGTATGTTGTATATAAAAAAGGCAAACTGCAGCCATTATCAACCCATTGCAGGATGGAAGCCCCCTCAACAATTCAGGCTGAGGGAAATGGACCATAATCTGCCACGCTGGTCGGCAGATCGACCGTATTTAGCAGTCAGGGGCTTGAACCCCAGTTTACTCAAAGAGCGTGTGCTACTGCACTCTCGCTCCTGACCACTTGGCTACGGAGGCTGTTGTATATAATCCCAGGTTAAACCACTTTAAGTGTTCGTTATTAAATTTATATACTTCTGGGAGAAAAAAAAAATGTAATTCTTCCAAGTGTGATGTCTCCATTCTTGTTGCTATCTATGGCTAAGTTCATTACGTATTCTCTTAGATTCCTCCTTAAAAGGAACTGTTAAATCAAGTTCAATGTTGTTCAATGCTGTAGGAAGAGCACGTCTATGCAGATATGTAAAATAATGATACATCACTTTAAATATTGTTTTTATTTTTGTATTCTAGTGATGTATACGTAAACAATATATTCTGTTAAGTATTGCCAAGTGGTTCATACAAACATTTCAGTAAAGTAACAGTGAAAAGAACACTGAATGGGGGTGCATAGGAATATTTTATATTTAGTTATTCAGATGCATTTGGAAGGTTGCTTTTTAAGGTAGGACTTCACGACAAGGAAATTTAGATGAAGCTGCCACGTCGAAGTTGTTTTTGCATTTTGAAATGAGAGTAACCTATCTGTTGGCAGGACGCCAGTCCAGCATCACACCATTCTCGTTTTCCCACCTGCAGAGTAAAACTGGTGATAAGGTGGTTTGCAGGTGATAAGGCGTTAATTTAAGCTGTATGTAAACAAAGCGAAAAAAAAAAAAAAACGACAACAACAACAGATAACTATTGACAGATGTGACATTCTGAATCTGAGCGATCAACCCATTAAGAGGTCGCTGCGGATTATTCATGCATTATTTTTTACAGAGGAATATTTCAACGCACTTCATCTGTTTCTATTACAGTGTACAGGAAGTTCATATAAATTATTGATAATTGTTTTAAAGCGTAAATTTATTATCCAAGTTTCGTTATTTATATTTATTATTATTTCTTTAGGATCCATGTTGTCTATATGGTATTTGATATTATGATGTCCAATTATCTAGAGATAATCGATAATAATTTCCAAGAAATTTTGGAGGTTGTAGACTGGCCCAGAGCCGTGACTAGGTATTCCTGCGCCAGCAGCAAAGTAAAAATTTTGTGTTCCCTGACACCATCAATAAATTATAAATTAAAAATGAATAATAAATAATGAAATACTGCAAAAATCATGTCATACTCACTCGTTTTTCTGCATTTTAAGTAACAATAAATAAGAAAATAAATATATTATATTATTTTTAAATCCTACGTTTTTGCACCCTTGGTTTTGATGAGCCGGGACAAATTCTCACTTTCCTCTCCATGGTTACGGCCCTGGGTTGGCTTTCAAAACTGATCTTTAAGAAACAATCGGACTTAGAGGAGAGGCCTTTCCCTAACATTGTCCATTAAATCGACATTTTATTGCATTTTTATCCAATAGATACGTAAACTGATGCTGCGCTTGTAATTTTTCCATTTATTATATGTTTTGGAAATTAACCCTTCTAGTATGTAAGTTTTTCCTTAAGACATTTCCTTCTTTGTGCCTAATAACTACTGAAGCAACACACATCGTCCGCTTTCTTAAAGCTTCCTTATTAAGCATTTCCAAGAATTTAGACTATTTTAAATTCACAGTCCCTTGCCCATGATGGCACTTTCTCTTTAATAACATTAAATCGCTTTAATTTCATAATAATAAGTACTTGTTTTTTATTCTACAATGTTAGCAAGTACTGCATTTATCTCTGGTCCTTCCTTTTTTCCATTTTTACGTTTTTGTTTTTGCAAAATGATTATCCGTTCGAATGTCTTAATTAAAGATCATATGGAGCTGTTTGGAAATTTGGCTGAGAGGCCCAGAATTTATAGTTTCCTTGAGGGATTTCCTTAAGAAGAAAATAAACCTATTGGGCTCTATGATTTAAAGCGTATTCATTACTAGTTTTTCAGCCAGTGGCCTTAAAATTTGTAAGAATTATATAACAATTAAAATATGACCCAAGTAGAAACTTGAGTATTGTTTTATCAGACTCTTATTCCCGTCAATGATGCGAAGAACTTTTATGGGCTCTTTTCACTTTGTGGCTGAGTTATTCGTCCCAGGAGCGGATAGCAAGGTTTTTTGTCTAGCAAAACAGGCACATCGACCATAAAATGCATGCAATTTACAGGCATAATACACATAGACTTATAACTTCTGTCTTGGGTGGTCCTAATAGAACTATATATATATATATATATATTTTTAATAAAAACTGGTGGTTTTAAATGTATAGAACTAAGCATTATAATATTTATTTATTGTAATCTTTACGACCATCATTTAACGTAATTGAGAAATTTTTACACATAATATTTGAAGTTATTATGTAATTTAATATGATAATTCTGAAAATGACGTCAGAATACGACTTAAACCTACGGAACATATAAATTAGGAGAGTTATAAAAGTTCGTTCATAAAAACAGCACTATCATTTCTAATCTAAAAAACTAAACTAAATTAAGCATCTGATTGGGTTTTCTCTTTTTGCAGGTAGTACTGCAGATATTTGAAAGATTCGGAGCGTTTGATGGCCATTGGCAGGATGACAGGAAGACAGTCTCAAGGCCTAAACATATCAAGAATGATAATTTCTAGGTTATGGTAGCAACAGTCAGAAAAAGAAAAGTGTTATATTTCAAGGTTCGGAAAAGTTACAACACGTTACAATGTTGACAGTATCTGGAGGCAACACAGTAGGCCAACTTCGTCAAAGTTCAGTCTTGAAATTGATTCTCGACACTTTTCATCTAGAGAGAAGGTAAATGCGATTGGCATTTAGTATTAGCATTAGTATAAGTAGTGTCAATGGCAAATGATGCAAGAACACAAGCAAAACTTACAAAACATCAGTTAAAAAAAATAAACTGCCGCATCTATCCACTGCCATCCTTCCTCAATTTGAATTTATGCCCCTGATGTTAGTAGTCAGAGCAAGGCGATGAATGCTGTTAGCATTGAGCTTGCTCAATCCATTCAAACCCTTAAACACCTCAATCAGATCACCTTGCAGATGCCTAGTCTCCAGACACTGAATTTGCAGAAATGAGGCCTTTCTTGGTAAGACCACCCTTTTGTTCCCTTCACTAACCTCGTTGCCCTTTTCTGCACCCATTACAGCAGATCTAGATACATCCCAAAATAAGGCCTCCAGACCTGTATGCAGTATCCAGGATGCGGCCTAACCATTCCCTTGTATAACGTTCCTGTATATCATTGACAAAACTCTGAGCTGTCCTGGCTCAGAGAACTTCATATCTGACTGCACAGTTATACCCGCAGGTCTTTCAATATCTTGAGTGTTGAGTGCGGTACGTTAATCTGGGATTACTGATACCCATATGAAGTACCTTGTATTTGTCAATATTAAACTTCAACTACCATTTCTCAACCTGTCTGCCTAATTTTTATAAATCTTGTTGCAGTAGCATGTCTTTATTACTGTCATTAACCACACTGCCAACTTTTGAATCATTTGCAAACTTAGACATTAAGCTTGGTATACATTTATCAACATCATTAATAAATGCAGAAAACAATTGCCCCACCACTGAACCTTGGAGATTTCACTAATAACATTAGTCCACGAAGAACAGTGTCATTAATAAGCATTCTCTATCTTCTCCCATTAAAGCAACCCTTTATCTAGAGTTGTAACTTGCCCTTAATGCCACTCTACTCTGATTTGTAAAGCAGTCTTTTACGTTCAGTAATATCAAAAGCCTTCTTGAAATCCAATGCTGTATGTGGTATGAAAATTATATTATGCATAGAGTTCCTTTGTTACAACTGAGTTACATCTTGTAATAAATCTTGTAATAAAAGTTCCTTTGTTACATCTTGTAATAACTGAGAGTAAAGTGGAGGAGAAATTGTTGAAGATAAACACAAGAACGGCACCTCGGGTGGATGGGATCTATCCAGTTATATTAAAGGAAGCAGCAAAGAAAGTAAGCAAACCCTTAGCCATAATTATGAGAGCTTCTTTGGACTCAGGGGAGGTACCTATAGACTGGAGATGTGCAAATGTGATCCCAATTCACAAAGGAGGATCAAAGGCTGACACAAGTAATTATAGACCTGTGAGTTTAACTTCTGTTCCAGAAAAATTAATGGAGGCACTGGTTATAGAAGCACTGCAGGATCATCTAGACAAGACTTCAGTTATAGCTCGGACACAGCATGGTTTTGTTAAGGGGAAGTCTTGCCTGACCAATTTGATTGGATACTATGATGCAGTCACAAAAACAACTGGATGCAGGGAATAGCTTTGATATTATATACTTGGATCTTAGAAAGGTTTTTGATACTGTTGCACACGGAAGACTGCTGCACAAATTGGAGCAGTGTGGCATTGGAGGAAAATTGCTACTATGGATAAAGGGGTGGCTGAGGGGGAGAAGACAGAGAGTGGTAATCAATGGACACTTCTCATCGTGGATTAATGTTATCAGTGGAGTCCCTCAGGGTTCAGTGTTGGGTCCATTATTGTTTTCTGTATTTATAAATAATATTGATAATGGTATATCAAGCTTAATGTCCAAGTTTGCAGACGATACAAAAGTTGGCAGGGTTGTTAAGGACACTACTGACGCTATGCTGCTGCAACAGGATCTGGAAAGGTTGAGCAGATGGGCTGAGAGGTGGCAAATGAAGTTTAACATTGACAAATGTAAAGTGCTATATATGGGAAACAGCAACCCCAGAGCAACGTATCAACTCTGTGGTACTACACTGACAGTGGTAGAGAATGAAAAGGACCTTGGGGTAATTGTGCAGGCAGTATGAAGTTCTCTGAGCAGTGCAGACGGGCTGCAAGAGTAGCTCATGGTGTCTTATCAATGATATACAGGAATTTTTCTAGCAGGGATAAGGAGGTGGTTATTCCCTTGTATAAGGCAATGGTCAGGCCTGAGTACTGCATACAGGTCTGGAAGCCTCATTTCAAGAAGGATGTAGAGCTGCTGGAACGAGTACAGAGAAGGGCAACAAGGTTAGTGAATGAAACAAAGGGTTGCTCTTACGAAGAAAGGCTTAAGTTTTGCAAATTACAGTGTCTGGAGACTAGGCACCTGCTAGGTGATCTGATTGAGGTGTATAAAGCCTTGAATGGTTTGAGCATGCTCAATGCTGATGGGATTCTGCCTCTTGCTCAGAATAATCACCTGAGAGGACATAAATTCAAATTGAGGAAAGACAGATGTAGGACAAATGTCCGGAAATTTGCCTTTAGCCAGCGGGTAGTTGGTTGGTGGAACAGACTTCCATCCCTTGTTGTGGAAGTTGATAGCCTAAATAAATTTAAGGCTCAGCTGGACAGGTATTTTGAATGAACGGAGGGGTGAAGTGGAAGTTTTTTTTTTTTTTCCTTCTTTTTTCTGGCTGATGCTGCATAAGCTTGCTTTCTTGCATCAAATGCCTCTACTAATGTTACTGCATCACAGTATCCAACCAGATTGGTCAGAAAAGATTGTCCTTTAACAAATCCATGCTGTGACTGCAGTATAACTCTTTCTTGTCTTGTTGGTCCTGCATTACTTCGTTAACCATTAACTCCATTATTTTCCCTTTAACAGAAGTAAAGGAAACAGGTCTGTAATTACACATGGTACCTTTTGACTCCTCCCCTTTGTGAATTGGGGATACATTCGCACATCTCCAGTTCACAGGGATCTCCTCTGAATCCAGATACGCTCTCATAATTATGGCTAAGGCCAGGGTCGTGCAAATGGGAGTGCATTGGATGTGCCGCACCAGGGCCCCAATCGAGGGAGACATGAAAGCCTCAACATAAATAAATGAGGCCCCTTAACCCCTTTTGCATCCAGGCCCCAAGTACCTTTGCACAGCCCTGGCTAAGGGTTTGCTTAACTCATTTGCTGCCTCCCCTAATATAATTGGATAGATCCTATCCTCCTCGGGCCCCTTTTTTATGTTGAGCTTCAACAGTTTGTTTTCCACTTTCCTCTCTGTCATGACAAAATATTTAGCTCCCTGTTAGATTTTGATGAACTGGAATTCCACTCCTCATGCGTGAACTTATATGCAAAAAATACCTAAATTTGTTACCTTTTCTATTACCAGCAAACTTAGACATTAAGCCTAGTATACATTTATCAATATCATTAATAAATACAGAAAACAACAATGGCCCAGCATTGAATCCTGGGCTGGGCCATCAACAGTTAAACATCAAGCGGATCAATGTGATTCAACCCCTTCCTTCTACTGTTAATATAAATAACGAAGTCTTTTCTGCTTTTCTTTGCATTCTTTTCCAGAAATTTCTCGTAATCTGTCTTATCTTGCCGTACCTCCTTTGTCACTTGATTACAGAGTAGTTTATATCTACTATAGTCTCCTGTATCATCTGATAATTTATATTGTTATTAGCTATATGGTGCAAGGAAGCCTGAGGCTTATGCTGTACCAGCCAAAAAAAAAAAAAAAAACAATTCCCGAGTTACCGAGAGAGAGAGAGAGAGAGAGAGAAGTAGAAGGGAATCACCAAGAAAGAGAAGAATGATGATATCCAGCTCAGAACCCTGGGTGTGCTAAGCCCATACTCACCAGATGTGAACCCCTCCTGTACCCGATACATATTTTTCTCTCTGCCTCAAGTCTCATCAGTTCACCTGACATCCATTTAGGTCTAAGCCTGGAACAATAGTTCTTAGTTAGCATAAAAAAGCATGCTAGCTTCTATAACATCCCTGAATAATTCCCATTTAGAATTTACTCATCAGATGGTCCCACTGTATAGCATTTAAAAACTGTCTGAGACCATTGTAGTTACGAAAACAAAAGCCCTTCCCTTTACACTTGACAGTAGTTTTTTCCTTAAATAAATCCCACGTAAGTATACTGTGATCACTGTCACCCAGAGGGTCTTTTACCTGCAGACTCTTAATTCTTGAAGAATCGCTGCTGATTATTAGATCAACGGTATTGCTCCCACTTGTTACCTCACTAACATGCTGCTGTAGAAAACAGTCATCCAAGAAATCCACAAAAGTGTTGCTAGCGTGTGTGTGTGTGCGCGACCAACCCACAAGTTCCAATCAATATTTGGAAAGTTAAAATCCACCATTATAAGACATTTCTGATTTACCAGCCCATTCTATTTCTCTGTATAGTTGTTCGTTATACTCATCACCGTCATTAGGCCTGTTACACGTTACTACTACTCTCATCTCGTTTTTGCAGTGCTTGTATCACAACAAACAGACTCAACATTGCACTGGCCACTCACGTTGACTGGATTCACTGCTTTAGATTTAATATGCTTCTTAACTAAGAGCATAAGCCCTTCGTTTCTGCCTTATGTGTCCTTTTTCAGCGCATTGTACATGCATAATATTCAAATTCTGCATCCCGTTTGTCTGAGTGCCACCACGTGTCCCATATCCCCACAATGTCTGCATATGACTTAATCAATACTTCAAATCTATCAATTTTATTTACTATACTCCTAGCATTAGTGTACATGCATCTGTTCTTACTTTTATTTACCCTAATACAGCCCATGCATTTCCTCTTTCCGTGATGACCCACATCAGTGCTTGAAATCCCCGACACTTTGCTTCCCAGGCTACTGGATGTTACAGTAGAATCAGTGAAAGAACCTCTTTCACCTGCAGCTGTAGTTAATCTATTAATCTTGTATTATTGATAAGAGGGAGAGCTGTAAGATACGAATAAAGCTCCAAAACCTTTTAGGAATAAATTTCATCCAAAAATAAATAGATAAATAAATACCCACATATTTGCATATTTTAATAATTTGCCCAATATTCCTAAAAACTACCTGCTTTCACGTCAGATCAAATTTATTCTAACGATCAATAGGCCCTCGCAGGTATCACAGTGGTTATAAGTACTGTTGTTGTTCTTATTGCTCCGTGTATACTGTCTGTAAATTCCGTGGGTTCTGTGGTAGGTTTTCTGTTTGCTGGACGAAAAACCCGAGATTCTGGGAGAAAGGAACCATGCTACCCTCGCCCGATTAACTCAGGCACGTTGTGAAAAGGCCCATTAAAATTCCTCACGTCATCGACGGGACTCGAATTCAGGTCTTTTTCACCCGGTGGTTCACCCGAAGGACGGCGATTCTACTAAATGTGCTACCCACGCGGGCGGTTATAAGTACTGCCCGCCCACATCGGGTGGAGAAGGCCCGAGTTCGAAATCCCGTCAATGGCACGAGAATTTTTTATGGTTTCTTTTTTTTTTTTTTTTTTTTTTTTGCCGCAGCGTGGTTGAGTTAATAGTCTCAGGTGGGAGATGTATGATTTTTATAAAAACGGAAATTTGGGTTTTATATCCAACAAACAGCAAACTGACCAAACAATATATGCAATTATTAACACAATATAATGAAGCCTTATAGCTTTAGTTGATTTGGCACTTAACAGACATAATCTAAATAACAATCAATTATGCTCTGGTTGTAAGCAAATTTTCGCGCATTTGTCCTGCACCATCCTTTTCCAATTTAAATTTGTCCCCTTGTGTGTGTGTCCTTCGAGAAAGAGTAAGGATGTTCCCAGCATATGCACGTCCTTAAGGCCTTAAACACTTCATTCAGGTCTTCTCGCAGGTTCCTAGTTTCCAGACACTGCAATTTGCAGAACAAAAGCCCATCTTAGTAAGAGTACCCTTTTTTGCCACTAATCATGTTTTGCTCTTCTTTGCACCGGTTCCGGAACAGGTGTTCCACATTCTTCCTAAAATGAAGCTTTCAAACTGGTGTGCAGTACTCATGATGAAGCTGAAGCCTAATCCTTGCCTTATACAATGGGATAATGACCTGTATATCATTGACAGAACCCTATGAGCTGTCCTAACGTCTGTCAGCATTCTCAGAGAACTCCATGTCAGAGTATGTGCTTATCCCTAAAGCAACGGCGCCTCCATAGCCAGGTGGGAAGGAGCAGCAGTGCGTAACACACGCTTCTTGATTAGACCGGGGTTCGATCCCGTCACCACCAAATACGGAGGATGCGGAAAGGTCAGGAAATGACCACTGCATATTCCCAGAGCAATATGGCCTTAGTTGCTAATGCTCCTAAAAACCGAATAACAAACAAACTAACAAACCTAAAGCAACTAAGGCTGTGAGGAGTCAGTGTATTGTGTCTGTAAATTGGGTGTATTCTTCAGTCGGTTGCTGGATGGAAAATCTGAGTTTTCGGTAGGGGAAACCATGTAACCCTTGTATGAGACCGAATAACTCAGCCAAGTTGTGAAAAAAACTCATAAAAATTCCTCGCACCACTGATGGGATTCGAATTCGGGACTTTTTCATCCGGTGTGGTAGGACGGTAATTATAACCACTGTGCTAGCAGCGTGGGCTATGTAGGACTGTAGAATTAAACCTAGGTCTTTTTTATTTTCTATTACCTTGAGTGTGGTACCACCAAAATGGGATGTTATTCTGTGATTAATTCTAACCCTAAATGCAGTACCTTGCATTTATCACTGTAGGATCTCAACTGCCATTTATGATGGACATCACGCAACACTAAGAGAATTAACAGTAAAGATTATTTAAATAAAAACAAGCCCAGACATGACACCTGAAGTACACTAGAATTCAGAATGAAGAGAAAAGTAGTAAGTATGAATCCAGTGGAGCAAGGGATCGGTGATCTGTAAGCATATAATTTCAGATAGAGAAGATCATGCAATAGCGAATCGAAAACGCGCGATAAATGCACACCTACAGAATGGATTATACTTAACTCCATAATTCGCACCACCTTACCAAAATATTAGAATGTACTCAAATGAGAGCAGAATTCCTCTTGGAATTGATTCTACAAGTTCTGCGCATGTATCCCTGATATTGTTAGTCGGTTCCTGGAAGAAAATACTCAATACTTGTAATTCCAATGTTCATCCGCAGATGTTCCCACTACGTAGGAGCGTATTAAGCGCCAAAGCAACCAAGGTTATGGGCCTCAGCATATATTATGTAATTGCGCGAGTTCTTCCGTCAGTTTTCTCTTTTGCTGGACATTTCCTATCCAGAATTTCGGGGATAAGAAACTGCACAACTCTCGCCTGAGCCCGACTAACTCAGCCAAAAGTTGTGAAAAAAGCCCACAAAAATTCCTCGTGACAATGACGAGATTAGAACTGAGGCCTTTCCCCTCGATTTGGGAGAAAGGTGGTTATATCCATTGTGCTACACGCGAGGATGCTGGTATCGCCTTCCGATGGGTCTTTCCAAATAATCACACAACTGGGCAACTAGATTGAAATCTCAAGCCACGAAGCTCAACATGTGGGTATGCTCATTTGCATACATTTCACTCTACTCTTTAGATTAAACAGAAAGCGTTTGTTTATCTATTCTGTAATGTTCTGGTTGATCATTTATACATAACAGACCCAATTAAATTACACTGGTTGGTTGATCATTTAATTCTCGGGATGGCAGGCCACCGTACAACCAGTAAAGTTTCGGCGAACTGCCGGATTGATGGTAGGAGAATATATGACCATGACTACGGCGACCCAGTAGCATGTTCTGGCATGTGGTTTGGTAATCGCAAAG
The DNA here is from genome assembly GCF_048544385.1 of Mastigoproctus giganteus. Classification (NCBI taxonomy): domain Eukaryota; kingdom Metazoa; phylum Arthropoda; class Arachnida; order Uropygi; family Thelyphonidae; genus Mastigoproctus; species Mastigoproctus giganteus. The sequence continues at coordinate 91,671,154 of NC_143586.1, read as the reverse complement.
TGGACTTAAGTTATGTGTTGTTATTATGAACCATTTTGTGAGCCGCCTAATGGAAGATCTGAAGACTGAGCAAAGTCTTGTTATTCGCAATTGGTTCGATTCGAGGTGGCATGAGCGCCACAGAGATTGTGAGAGAAATGGCAGCGGTTTACGAGACAAGTGATTTAAGAAAATTGTGATGTTCAAATTAGCGCAGAAGATTAAGAATCTGTGGCCACACTGACCACTCTCAAAGACATCAAGAAAGTGTACTCGTATACACTTCGAAAGAGTTTACTTCAAAAGGAAAGAAAGAAACACCGCTGGATCTCAGAAACGAAGATTAAAATTAAAGTAGGTCCATTCCATGAATTAATTGAACAAAATACATGTTACAAAATACCTGTGTAAAATACATTCAGCCATTTGTAACACACAAACTATGAATTCATCTCCATTAGAATCTTATCGAGATTGCATCTGGTGTGCTTAAAACGGAGTGTGTTGAAAAGAAGGGGTTCAGCTTACGGACTTGACGAAGAACTTAATATGCACTTTGAACTATTGATGACTTCTAAAAGAAATAGTTTCTTTGACACATCAGTATTCTTATCAAGTTATCCAGTTTTTTTGCTTACTCCTTCGTAACCATATAACCAAGGTTAAGTTCTATAATAAAACACAACGGCCAGTTAAGCGAAATGGGCATCTTCCTTGATTCTTTTCCTCTAATTCTTTTAGAGGTGTTTTCCTACTCAACCCGCAGTTTCATTAACAGCGAGGTGAAGAACAGACACTGGATAGTACGCTAGTGATGAGACGTGAAGTCAAAGTCCATTAATGAGTGACTTGAGAGTAACTCAGCTGGATATCTTGACGAAACTTGAAGCAGTAATTTGATTTCATAATCTGTGTGTATCTGCTTCTCTCAGTCAGTGTGTCATAACTTGTGCAATTGCAAAGGTTAACTTCACCTTGAAAGTACGGGTGAACGCCCCTTGACGTTCCCTAAATGAACAGAGTATATTTTGTGTGCCTTTCCACCCTTTTTCTTTAAAGATATTCTACATATGTATTTTAATGAAGAATGAAAATAAAATTCATGAAATATGTTCCTAGTAACTATAATAATTGTCCTCGGCTAATTATCAGTAACAACGTATTAATAAAATTACAATTATTCGTATTAATATTAACACGATGAAAGGAAGCATCAGCCCCCTTCCCCCCTCAAAAAAAACAACAAATTCGCTTGCCCATTTCTTCTAATAATTTGTCTAATTCTTCTTGGAACTCATTCGAACTATCCACTTCTACATATCACAACAGGAGAAGGGGAAGGAATTTATTTCAACGATCAGTTGTTTATTTTAATTTAAATTTATGACCTCTTATGTGAGTCAGAGCCCTTATTTCAGTCTCTTCACCTTTTACACACAAGCAAATGACTGATATGCATACTTAAGACAGATCTTGAGGGCAATATCTACATTAAGATAAAGACTGTTGAGTAGGAAGTGCCCTATCGTATGCATATCGCACCGTGGATTCAATGGCCTTTTCATTAGTAATCGTACAACTCTCGAATGAGACCGACCAATTCAGCTACGTTGTGAGAAAAGAACCCACCAAAAATTCCTTGAGTCATTGACGGAATTCGAACTCGGGCATCCTTTTAGCCGGTGTAGGATGAAGTTGTCTGTGCTATCGCGAGGGCAGGATTAAAATGGTTTAGTAGTCTGACGTTGTATGTGTATTTTAGTAATTCGTGTATGCTGAGTTCACAAGTGGCATAATTTTTTTTCAATCACGTACATTTCGCAGAACGTTGTAACCTTTTTAATGTTTTTTAATAAGCAAAATGTTTTTAATATTATTGTTATGTGGTTGGACCCCATTGAGTTTTAGTTTAGTTTAGTTGGGACCTTTCAGCAGTGTTGCTATTCCTTCCAGCAATAACAACAGCTTCAGAATGCAAGATGAGATGTTGTTAGTGTATAAATGGGCAGCAGACCAATAGGAATCAACCTTCTCTGTACTGTTTTATTTGTGCAGAACAGTCGAAGTAAAACCAAGTTTACTTTTGTGTCTGTAAACTTTAAACGCAATCTGGCACTACAAAGTTTTCAATCAGGAAAACTTCGGCTTTCTGTAAAAAAAAAAAAAAAAAAAAAACGAAGAAAAAACATTACATAATTTGTATATAAAAGACGTATTATGTGCCTTTCTGAATGACCTAGATATATTATGAGCTGCACACAAAGTCTGCCACATACGTGTAGAACAACTGAAAAAATTCAGCAGAATCTTTTTGTGCCCATCCTTTGGTAAAAGTACGAAAAAGTGTCTGTCTTTTGGTAGTCCACGCAGATGATTGATATTTCTAAAGTACAAGACATCACACTGAAACTAAAAAGGATCGTTTTGTATCCGAATCTACCATTTGCTGTAAGACCTGTCCCTCATACATCTGATCTTCTTATATTTTTTCCACCAGTCTTCTGTGGAAGTTTAGAACATGAACTATAAACAACTACATAATACAGATATGAACTAGTTCTGGTGTGATTGAAACGTAATAATTTTAATAATATACCTTTTCCAGGAAAAACTCGCAAAAAATTTCATCGGATTCAGAATGTAATATATATTGTTTAGCCCGATTATTAGAAATATGAGTACCATATTAAACCGCCGTTAGTCCGAATCACTGTTCCGATGCGATGTGGCCGGTATACAGTCAAATAAGTGCTGAAAAGTGACAAGAATATCGGACCATTCATGTAAAAAACTTTTTCTCAATGCCTCCAGTGATATGGCAGAAGATTGTGCTGAAGAATACGCCTTTCCAGTTCATTCCTCAGATGTGCATTCGGATTAAGATCTAGGGTAGATTATTCAAGGCCAGGCTAGGCCAGGGTAGATTATTCAAGTCTTCCTTGTGTTCCTCAAACCACTCGAAAGAGTGGTTTGAGGAACACAAATTAAGTGCGGTTGATGGTTATATTGTCATCTCGACAGTATCCGTATCCCTGTCAGTAGGGGTAAATACGCAACATTTACGGATGTACCTGATCCCCGACTATATTCAGATAGGCTCTGGCATTCATGGTGCCTTCCAGTAGGATCAGGGAATATCACCAAAATATGCCTAGCACATTATATCTCCTCCAATAGGCTATATTGTTAGTACGCAACAGGTTGGCTCCATTGCCTCGTATGATTTTCTCCATACGTGCACTCTTCCATCAGTGTTGAAAAACGTAGTTTGGGATTCATTAGACGACATGACTTACCTCCAGCCCTACCATCGTCTACCCTTTGCGTTCTTAGCACCGCTACAGCCGTATTTATTCGTTTTCCGAGATCAGTGACTTCCATGAAGGTCTCCTACTCTCGTAGTGCATTCTTTGTACTGATCTTCGCATGGTGCAGGTACTGATACAGAGCGAAAACTTCAAATTCTGAGCCCTTCCACACTCGAACGATCCGTGTGCTCTTTAACAATTTTGCTATTCCAGCTATTGATGTGAAAAACTTTGTATCTGGTAGTTCTACCCTTATACTTCCACACTGATGCCTTGTGATATACCCACATTAAATGTAGAGGTCAAATTCTTCGTCGTTCGGCAACGATCACTGCAGACGTCGACTACTGCATTCTACCACCTTACATTTTCAACTTCACTTGCGTCTGTACGCTTTCTAGGCCGTTTTCCATTTGTTAAAGATTTGAATGACACTAGGCTTTGAACCAGGCGGAAGGGTAGTACGACAATCCCGTCAGAATCTCTTCAAAACCAGAAGTTTAAGGTCAGCAAGAGATGAGGTCATGATAATGCAGCATGCATAAGCCCGTAAGAATCAGGCTTACCTATGTTAGATTAATTTGTATATTATGTTAGGCTTATTTGCTTTTGTGAAAGAAACAAGCTAATTCTTTAATATTCATATTGTTGTTAACGGTCCTCAAGCGTGACTTATATCCGTATGTGCGTATTGTGTCTGTAGAAGTGTGTGTTCACGTACTGGTGTCCATCTTGTGAGGGCTGAAAAACAGGGAATAACTCGCAAGGGAATCCTACTCCCACTGTCTGAGATCGACTAACTACAGCCTCGATTGAAAGGGACTTTAGAAATTTCTCCAGTGGCGGCGAGGATCGAACCCAGACTTCTCCAAACCAGTGACAGATGGGGATGTCGTGCCATCTGGGCTGCCACAGAGGGCTTAAAATCTTCATACAAAATACCCCCATTTCAAATCAATGCATAAACAGTCTTAACTTCAGTAATTATGTCAAGTTGCAATTAGGTGAGCCAGATTAGCAGGAATAGGAGTGGACATGAAGTTATTTAGCAGGTTGTCTATAAAGGTTATTTAAGAAAATCATTTATAAATATTCCAAATTAATATCCAGACCAAATCGGGACACAAATCAGCACTTTTGTTCTTTATGCGAGGAAAAGAAAGTTCTCCACATCGCATGAGACACAGGGTTTTAAAAGGAAATGGGGCTTTTCGGGGAGGATGATTACTCAGTCTTGGTAGTGTGGAAAAGATATGTTTGAGAGAGAGAGATCCCGGGTTCGCGGCCGTGAGTCATGTGTTCTAGGCAAAACAGCTTGCATTTCGCTACGACGTGGATCGAAGAGAAAAAAGAAAAGGAGGATCCTGTAGGAAGCTATAACAGAATGATAAGTGGAAATTGATATAGTCAGAAATAATCCTGAATTATGGTAATACCAACTTTGAGAACCTGAAACCGATGCTTCGAAGACAATACAAAACAATTAAGTTCATGAGGTTGACTGGTGGTTCCCCACACAATCACATTCAGTGATTTTTCAGGGAGCCGCGAACGCCGACATCTACCTTAACATTTTGGATAATCCCATGCTCCCTACGATGTGATAATTCTTTGGTCCAGACCATTGTGTGTTTCTCCCCAAGCCATAACGATGGTATTGTTCAAAAATTGTTCATAGACATGAACGCACAAAATTTGGAACAGTCAAGCAGAGTCTCAATACGAACTATGTCTTAGGCAGAGCAGGACCAGACCAAAACCTCCCACCTCGGTAGCTCAACTAGTCACTGTTCTGCGTCAGTCGTGGCTGAGTTAGTCGGTCTCAGGCGTGGATAGAAAGCGCCCCCCAGCTAACTCTAGTATTTCGCCCAGCAAAACAGGCAGATAAACCAGAGAACACACCCAATTTATGGACATAATACGCAAGGGCAGATAAGTCAGCTCTTGGGTGGCCCTAATATGATATATATATTTTTTTCATTAGGAATGAAAAGCTACACCCGCTGCAGTCGTTGCTTGATGGAAAGACTACCCAGGAGGATGGAGTGTGTCATGGCGGCCAAGGGGAGAGCGACACGCTGTCGAAGTGAGTAGCAGCCATGCTAATGTGAAACCGACTTGTGTCCTGATACTTTTTGCAAGATAGTATAGATACAGATTAGAAACCGTCATTAGACTGTGTCGCTTTGCAAATGTTTTGAAAAACATCAAAATAAATAATGAGGAATTATTAAATATTATTCGAATATGTTCGTAATTATTAAATACCAGCTTTATCAGTTTATAGTATCGAGCACACAGGGTACTAGCGAATGGCGCACAGGCCACAGAACGTACATGATAAATATTAGTGCACGTCGAGATTTACATCCAGAAAGACATAAAAAATAGTTTAAATACAAGTCACGCACACACATAAATGAAAAACGCATTGAAAGCATTCCTGTAGAGTGACAGGCACAGTAAGAGTGGGGATATCGATTGTACAGGAGGGCAGAGCAACATTAGTTCACGCTTATAATATTCAGTTCTTTATCACGGTACGCTTATCGTCCTTGAAAGCGATCAATAGCGAATTCATCAACTGATTTCATTATTGGAACAGGAAAAAATCTGTAGAGGGACATAATACTGTTTGGGAGTGGGAAAAGGCTTTGGTTACCCCATGACGCATCTTTTATGATATGGCAGCACATATTTTCCCAAAGAAGAGAGAGGAGCTTTCCATTTTGAAGAATATAATATCATGAATGTCTTAAAAAAATTTTCTTCAATTGTTAGTTCGAGTGCTGGATGGTGTTGTGTTGTTCAGTTATAGATTGGAGGGGTGTTGTTGCACAAATCTTGTATTTTTTATTTCGTAATAAAAAATACACTTAACAGATACTTCTCGACGATAATTACAGAGAAAGTAAGATCGAATCCTGTGGAGAATGTTAAGGAGTCAGATTGTTGTAAAACAAGTGATATAATGATCTCAGATATCTGGATTTCTAATAAAATGGCAATTTAGAGAATCTTTTGTTAGAAAAGCTACTGAAGTTAAAGGACGACAAGGATTAAGGGGAATTTTAATGAGAACGTCATTAGTCAAATTAATCTAAATTTTGTCATTGCAGTTTTGCTGTTTAATTTCAGTTAGTAGATATTATGTTGCATATTTGCATTTCGGTCGGTGGGCATAATTTTCATTTTGTATTTTAGTTTCTTTGAAGGGTTTCCTAGTTAATAGGATAAAAAACAAACAAACAAAAAAACAAACAAACCCAGTTATATTAGGATCACCCGAGAGCTGTCTTATCTCCTCATGTGTATTATATCAATAAATTGCATGTGTTCTTCTGTCGATTTGTCTGTTTTTCTAGACGAAAGACCATGCTGTCCACGCCTGAGACCCACTAAATCAACCACTTGTCTCTCGCGTTATTGACGGTTTCGAACTCGGGACTTTTCCATCCTGTGGGGAGGGGGGGGAGTGATTACAATCACTGTGCTACAGCGCAGATTAGTTATTGGGATAACCATATTTAAGATCTGTTTTCTGTTGTGTCTTTGTTGGTCGCTGGAATCTATGGTTCTTTCGCTGTTAACAAGTCATGACGAAAATGCGAGTGTTGGGGAATTTCCACAGGGCTGGCCTCTTGAAAAAGTACTTATTGTGGTTCCCTCTAAACTTTCTCCCTTTTTTTAGATTTTTATTCTTCAATAGATGTCTGCATTTGCCCATTGGGTTAAGTGGAGTTGGAGTTTCCTAGCTTGTTTCCGGCAGCATTTGTGTCATACTTTAAGCAAGGAGACTGTGCACCTGTGTATGCATGGGTGAGTGTGGGCTTCTGCTTATTTACTTGTTTCTGAAAATTTTCTAATTGATATTTTATTTTAAATTTTTGTTGTATGCAGGTAGTACTCGTACCTTATTAGCATTACTGATTGCAGTTTGCAACTGTCTGTCTTAAAGTCATTAATTGATTATATCATATTTTATTTTCAACTTTTAATGAACCCAGTGGGTTTTATTTCTATAGTGGGGAAGATTATGGAGTCTGTAGTCAAGAATGCAATTTAGGACTCTGTCGAAATGTTCTCAGCATGGGTTCGTTAAGGGGAGATCATGCCTAATCAATTGTTCGTAAGTTACTATGATATAGTCATTAAACAGTTAGATGCAAGTAACAATTTTCACAATATATACCTGGACTTTAGTAGATCTTTTGATACCATCTCTTATGGAAAGACTACTACATAAACTGAAAGAAGTTGGAGTTACTGGAAAGATCCTACACTGTATCGCTGGTTGGCTAAAAGATAGGAGAGAGAGATTTGTCAATGGCTTTCAGGATGGACCGGTATAACAAGCGGAGTCCCTCGTGGCTCGATGTTAAGTCCCCTCCCATTTCTAATTTTCATAAATGATATTGAGGAGGGTATCCAAGAGAATCTGTCAAATTTTTCTGATTATATCAAATTGGGAAGGGTCGTTAACAATTCAAACCAGATCATGAGGCTTCAAAAAGATTTGGATTGGTTTCATATATGGTCTAATAAAATATGAGGATTTGGGGAACAGAAATCCTGGAATCACGTATAAGCCGGAGTAGGAGTTAAAGTGGTTCGAGACGAAAAAGACTTAGGTGTTATGATTGAACCTGACATGAAATTTTTCATACAGTGTAAACAAGCGGTGTCCTGTCGATGATTTATAGGAAGACTGATAAGGACGTAATTATTCCTCTATACAAGACGATGGTTAGAGGGCATTTAGAATGTTGTATTCAGGTCTGGCGACCACACATGAAAAAAGACAGAAGTGTTGGAGAGAGTTCAAAGGGGAGCAACCAGATTAGTGGCGAGGGTAAATTGATGCACATATCAAGAATGGCTAGTGTAAACAGGCGTCCCTCGTGACCATGACTACAGGGGGGCAACCATCTTTTGGAACCCCCCTCCCCGTGCCTGTGCTGACGCAATGCTGATTCCTTTTCCTATGCAGCATGGCGTGGGATGCTGACGATGGTTCCAGGCTAGTCTGGTCAGCGTGGGAATGATGCTGGCTACGGTGAACATGGAAAATCCTTCCACATAGAGCACTCTAGTCCTATGACATTCATCCCCCACCTCCCAAGGGTCCAACTCATTTCCTCCCCACCTCCCTCTCCTATTACTTTTTGTCTGTGGAACCTACCATCCTAATTCTGTGTCTGCTTCTCAGCGCCGGACCAAGGTCGCCCTGAGCAGAGATAATTTTTGGTGCCCATTTATTAAGGATATATATATATATATATATACAGGCAACACCCTCGTATAACTCGGTTATTAGTTTCCTATAAAATGTCGTGTTGTGCAAAACCGTGTTATACGGGACTAAGAAAAACTACAAAAAGGGGTTACCTTCCAAAAGCTTACAAAAATATGCTATTTCGTTAACAAAATGTTAACAAAAATACACCATTCTAGATTTCGTGCATCTTCTGCTCTCTTTAAAAAATTAATAATCTGGGTTTGTTTTCTTTTGCTTGATAAATCTTTGTGAATTTCATCGTATGGAACTAAGCATTTTTGAAGCTCCCTTTTGAACTTTGGTCTCCTTTCATTCAAGAATCTGCATTCAAAAAATAAGATTCTAATTGCTCGGCTAACTTTATGCCTTCCCCTATGCTTTTTAGTGTAAAATTTAAAAGTTTAGAATTTTCATCTGCGCTATCATCCTGTGAATTGATTTGGTTTTACCTCCGACGCCATTTCCACCAAATCCGCTACGCCGGCCTCTTTTTCTACCAGTAATTCTTGAACGTCTTCATTAATCATATCTTTTTTTATTTTTTTAGGAGCATCGGCGCCTAAGGCCATGTTACTCTGTGTATATTGCCTATAAATGACGCGTATTCTCTAGTCTATTTTCTGTTTTGCTGGACGAAAAACCTGAGTTTCCGGGAGGAAAAACCATGCTACCCTCGCCCGACTAACCCAGCCACGTTGTGAAAAAGACTCATAAAAAAATTTCTCCCTTCATTGACGGGATTCGAACTCAGGTATTTTCCACCCGGTGTGGGGAGGAGGAGGTCAATTCTATCAACTATGCTATCCAGGAGGGCTTCACTAGTGATATCATCAAAACCTTCCCCTCCTACCGACGTCGCAAGTTCTACTATCGCACCGATTTCGTTTTCTGCCGGTTCGACCATCTTTTCTTAATGAACTGACTCTGGCCATACATTTTCCACACGCATTTAATCAATTTTTTTGCAAAATCCATTGTAACGATTTTCTGATGGAATGAGTTTTAAAGGCGGATATATTATCTAACGGCTGAAAGAAAGAAGTTGTATTAACCCAGTACAACTGTGGCGGTAGGAAGATAACTTCAATGTTTGGATGGCTTAAATCTTTTGGATGGCCTGGTGTGCTATCCAATAGTAATAAAACTTTGAAATCTAGATTTTTCCACAAGTTCAACAAGTACAAGTTCAATATCACAGAACAAAACAAGGAAATTTCCCAACAAAATAAAATACAGGGATTTCTCAATGTTTTTTTGACTAACGAGTCAACAGCGGGGATTCAAAAAAGAGCGGAAATGTTGAAAAATTACATCTAACATAATAGCAGGGTTCCCCCCACACAAAAGCTCAAAAATATCGTGTTATGCGAGGTTTACCAAAATTCTCTAATCGTGTTAGAGCGAAATCGTGTTATATAAGTACCGTGTTGTGCGAGGATTGCCGCAAATTATCAATCGTGTTAGAGCGAAACCGTGTTGTAGAAGTACCGTGTTATACGGGAGTTGCCTGTATATATATATTTTGTTCTTTTGTTTTTGGCATCCCGGGCAAGCACCCTGATAGCTCGTACCTTAATCTGGCTCTGCTGCTTCTTAACAGCCCCCCTTCCGCCAACAGAAAGTGGGTTGCCTCTGCAGGGGCGCTTCTCTACCCCTTGTTCTTCCCATTTCCAGGCGGAAGTCTTCCTATCATCCACCTCCTGTGCCTTCCCCTTTTGTCCCAAACTCAAACTGTCATCTCATGTTCCCTTCCTCCCTTCTATTCCTTCCTGTTTCGTCTATATATATATATATACTGGTTTTTTTTTTTTTCTATCGGGGTCCTCCCTGGCAAGTTCAAGCGACGTCCAGGGTTCGCCCCGCCAGAGTACCCATACGTCTATTTATCAATTGCCCTGGCCCACCTTTCCGAGGTAAGGTGGGCCAGGAAGTGATTTAGTTTTCAAGCGTCCCTCGTCTAAGAGTCCACATAAACATAACAACACAACACTAGCCTGCACAAATCAAACACTTACACTACACAATCTGGCCTTTACAGTTCACTGTAAAGTGAACTGTAAAGGCCAGATTGTGTAGTGTAATCTGGCCTTTACAGTTCAGAAATCTGCCCTTTACAGTGAACTGTAAAGGCCAGATTGTGTAGTGTAAGTATGCATCACAGAGTGGGAGGAGACGCCCGGTGCCACCAGACAATTAACACTATGTCATTATTTGGAGAACGGCTTAGAAGGTGAAACTCCAAAGTTTAATTACTAGACATTTAAGTGTAGATCTAATTGAGACGTATAAAATACCGAACGGGTTGAATAACGGTGACATAAGAACCAGATGACACGAATATATAACATCAAGGAACAACAGAAGACTGGATCTCATGAAGTTCACCAGTGGGTTATTCATCATTCGAATAAGTTGCCTCCCAGCAGGGTAGAGGCAGTGAGACGAGCTAAATTTAAAGCAGAATTGGATGGTTGCGTTATGGGAATGGGAATTAGTATGAACATTTTTTTGTGTTATTTAATATCATTTATTATTAGTCTTACTACTACTAAGTAAATAATATGGCGAATTGGAGGCAATTCTGCTCCCAGAACATGTAACCTACTTTTTAAACGGACTTTAACGAGGATTGTATATGAAAGTGGCCATAAAAATTCATCTCCATTTTTTTTTATTCATTAACATTAATTTTCCTCGTCATATTACAACTGTTCATACTATAGTATTTTCATAATATGCTTAAGTTTTTGTTAATGAGCTTGTTAGATGTAGTAACATCGAAACTTTGGTGCTAGCTGTGACCTAGAAACGAACCAATATGAAAAGTAAACTTTTGTTGCTTGGGTGAATTTTATTTAATAAAAGTCACTTCGAAGCCTTGTGGCTCTTAATTCTGCAAAAATTATCCTGCAGCTATCAAGGTCATTAGGCTTTGCCAGCCCAATAAAATTAGAGATGCGAAGGATCTTTAAGTTTATTGGTTGGTCGGGGGATTTAGTCCTGGCGGATTTGCTTCAGTATCGCGCAGGAAAACGTATATAATCAAAGGAGCAACGAAATCTCGGAACGCTAATACTGAATTGAAATCCATCAGTCGGATTTCTGTGAAATCTAGGTGCTACAATTATATCTCCCCATTCTTCACCCCCCCCACACACACAGATAAATATATCTAAAGCTGTTTGTTGTTTGGTTTTTAGGAGCATTAGCAACTAAGGCCATATTACTCCGAGGATATGCGGTTGTCATTCCCTGACCTTTCCGCATCCTCCGTATTTGGTGGTGACGGGCTCGAACCCCGGTCTAATCAAGAAGCGTGTGCTACACACCGCTGCTTCTGCCCACCTGGCTACGGAGGCGCCTTATGTAAAACTGTGCCGTTAGTGATTGTGCATATTTGGTTCTGATTTTTTGCTGGATTTTGTGACTCCTTTTGTCGGATTATAATCTAGCAATCTCGTTTTTTTTTTTTTCCAGTTTGGCACTGGAACACAGCTGAAAGAGAATATAACTGAGTAAACCCACACAGTTCATTAGGACACGTCACAATACAGCGTGGTTCCTCTTTGTTTGGAAATTGCCTCTACTTTTTAAGCAAAAGTAAATCCTCGCTGTCCTCAGTGGTTTCGCGATTCTTGAGTCCTTTTCTTCCCCATTGTTGCGTTCTTCGGTGAGTGTCCTTGCGGTTATTCTTCTATTTCCTTCAAGGTCGACACTGATGATGAAAGTTGTTCGTAATCGAAGTGAAGTGTTCCGATAAGCAGGTGACGCGCGTTATCGATCACCCCACTCACAGAGGAAGAACGCCACAAACTAAGAGGTGTCAGCTCACCTTATAAATCGGGTGACCGGCATAGATTATCAATCTACACACAAAGTGGCGATATCAGTCGCCTCAGGAACAGTTGATTACACATAGCGAGAGTCTGTGACAAGTCCGAAAATTAATCTTTGTTCGTCGAAAAGGAGGCTGTGCTGTTTCAGATCACAAACAGGAGCTAGTCAATGGTTTATTATTGCTGATCATGTCAAAACACCTAAGTGCAAGAGAGACCAGGAATTCCGCACTAACAACCAAAACCAAAGAAATGGTTAAGGCTAACAGTGCCAGCAATATCCCACCCAGTGAAGGGTGAACCACACACACAATCTCGCAACATTTGTGCCAAGGAAAGAAAAAAAAAAAGAATAAAACGAGCAATGGGGGATTAGAAGTAGAACTTCGGCATCAGCAGTATCTTAGAGAGAGATACTTGATCTATGTAGATATAACAGCAGCAACACCAGCAGAGGTAGAATTTATTAGGGGCTGCCTACGACTCTTGTAAAACTTTATTGCAAAATGGTCTTCAAGAGGCGTTTCGTATTAAAGAGGGAAAAGGTGGAGGTGTTTATAGTAGCTGATGATGGCGTCCTCCATGCCAGAATCAAACCCAAACCTCGTTCAGAGAGGTTTGGGTTTGATTCCAGTCTACGACTGCACAAATTTTTGAAGTCCTCTCCAATTGATGCTGTAGTTAGCCAATCTCAATCGGAGGAAGTTTTCGTGGTGAGTTGTTCCGGGTTGTTCAGTCCGCACAACGTGCAAATCGGCTGGCAAACATGCACTTGTATACATAGTGGTGGAACCAGGAAAAAATGGCAGGGGGGCACCATTTTGTGCTCTAGAATGGCTATCACAGCATCAGATAAATAGATAATATCCTATGTTAACAATGAAAAAAAAAACTTTTTTGTAGCTAAAGGGAATTTAAACGATTGATGTGTATTTTCCGAAAAACGAAGGAGGGACACGTTCCCCGGTGCCACTACCCTGAATCCGCCACTGTGTATAGACATAATGACGCAATATGGTCGAAGTCTCTGATAAGCCGAACGGCAGTCACAGTGGTCCCTAACTGAGCTTGATAACGAAACCGATGAGAAAAAGTCAGCAAACAACTGGGATTTGTTTGATGACTGGGTTTGCCCTACTCTCCCATCAGCGACGTTGCGGATTAATAAAACTAAATTTTCTGTTTATACTCCGGGACGACCAAACGATCAGAGGAGTCCACAAATAGACAGAATACAAGAAACAGCACCGTATTTAGCAGTCACGGGCTTGAACCCCAGTCACTCAATCACTATAATCAGAAACACAAAACAGTCCGAAACAAAAAAGGACTAAATTTGTTTGGACTTGTAAAGAGGATCACAGATTTTGGTTCTCAAATAGGAGTCGTTTGAGTAAAACCAACCCTAGTATTCCTTATTGGAGTCACCATAAAATTAATAAATATCATTTGACAAGAGTAGTGCGACTCTGTACACCGAAAAACAACAATACCATCGTGTGATAAAAACAGAATTCCAACACCGAACAAATTTTCTGACATTCGAGAGAACACTGTTGAAGGTAATACCCGGATGGGCTTACGTAAATATTACTTATGGATTTAATTACAGTACTTTCTTCAATCAAAGTTCAACAAAAAAAGCAGTTAAGAACGTAGTCTAGGTATCCTTGGCTCGGTCAGTTACCAGCAGTTTATCCATTTGACTTTATATCAATAAAACCCTTTTACATGCGCAATATGAAGACTATTTTTTATCACCAATAAATCGGTTAATTGCTTCGCCCTGAGGTATGCTAGTAAACAGGTGATGCTATCGACCAACCATAGACGTTCAAGGTCTCTAACCGTGGGGAAACAAAAAGTAAAAAAAGCAGAAGAGTCGTCTGAAACTTCAATGTGCTGGGATTACAAAATACAGAAGCTATATATAGAATATAAGAAGACGTTTTGCAAATGCTGCTGAAAGAAAGTGAAGAGTGCAGAAACTGCTTACGATTCGTTGTTCTCTGGGTTACGCTTGCGTCCAATTTTTTATTTGGCATATTTCTTAATCAGGATCATAATTCCAGATTAAATGTTCAATAATTCTTCAGCTATTTAGTGTTATACTAGAAATGGCTAAAGAATGCAGTATTTCCTTCGAACCGTTGCAAGGCAGATATTAAATATATCTTTCTTTGCAGTAACCATACGTCTGAAGGTGCAGTGCCTTAAAAATGAAATATACTTGAAAAGTTCTAAGACTGGTTGCACTGCAACGATGTACCAGGCTGTTGCGGGATGGCAAGCATATCATGTGACAGGGGAGAATTTTGGGCGCTCCCTACCTAAAACACCAACTAAGTGAATACATGCACTGTTCAAAAAATTAGAAACCTTTATTCAGTATCTAGTAGGGCCACCTTTTGCCCGATTTACAGAACGTACACGTGGCATGCATTCCATTGGGTGTCTGAGGATGTCTAGCCCCAGATTTGACCATACGTCCACCAAGATATTTGTCGCCCACTGTCCTGCGGCCGGTAGAGAACTGTGAAGCCGAACTTCCCTTTTCAGGTTATCGAAATAATCTCAAATGGATTCATATTTGGATAGTTAGGAGACAAGACGTTCCTGGAACCATTCAGATACAATTTTTGCACGGTGTGATCTTGAAAGAACCTATCGCAATCCATGTAAAAATAAAGCATTGCAGGGTGAAGCTGGTAAAATATGATAGAAAGATATTTATTGGAGGATAAACAGACCTTCTAACGGTATGAACGGAGGACCCAGTCCATACCAACAAAATGAAGTTCATGGGACACTTTCATCCTACCACTGGTGCAAAAAAGTGAAAATCAAGACTCGTCAGACCCTATAATCTTTTTCTACTGTTCCACAATCCAGTCTTGGCGTTGGCGGCACCACTCCAGTTGAATTTTTCGATATTTTTCCAAAAAAGAAATGGCTTTTGTACAGGCACACGACTATCAAATCCAAGATTCTGCAATTCCTGCGGCGTAGTTTAGTTTGAAATGGGTATTTCTTTGCCTAATTTGAATTTTTCAGTCATTTGCTGCACACTGGAGCTTCTATTCTGACGCACAATTCTCTTTAAATTCCTGCGGTTTCGTTCTTGAGTACTGAATTATCACGTGTGTTCCTACGGACTGGATTGACTAAGAAGCTCCAGGAAAGTGTACAGTATTTATCTGATGCGAGGAGCTTGCGATCGTACAATGTGATACTTACACTTGCATACCGTAATTTAATCATCTGTTAACGCCAGTTGCAAAGGATTCTAATATTTTGGCCAGCGAGTGTAGATTGGTAGTAACATGGAAGTAAAAATGACACTGAACAGCCTGTCAGAAAAAGCTCGCTGAGAGGATAGAATGTTGCCAGATGTGTATTACAAGGTCGCTATTTCTAAAAGGAACTGTTCATAACGATCAGGACAGTTTGATTCGAATAACAGCTACCTTCTCAAAACTCTTCAAACAGTTTGTTTGTGTTTTTCTGTATATCCCCGTCAGATTAATAAATAATAGGGGAATACTGTTTTTTACTTGTATCTTAGTACAACTTGTGTATTTATGCATTCTTACGCATAAAATACACAAGTAGCCAAACTACACACGAAGTAAACACAATAACTATACAAGTAAATAAACTATACACGAAAATATTCTCATGTTTTCGTGTGTATTTTGTTAGTTACCATAACACCAGATTCACAATAGAGTTACAGCATATCAATTCAAAATCAGTCCGCCCCCTATTTCCATTACGTTAGGATAAAGATCGCCTTTTTTGTGATAATGAAGTGGTCCAGAGTACGTTTTTGTTTACAATGTTTACAAAACTTTGTTTACAAACGCGTACTCTGAACCACTTCATTATCTGGACAGTTTTGTGTGAATAAGGTCGACTTTTTTTTAACATACTGCATTTGCATGAGACAAATTTCGTAGTTTTCGTATAGGGCTGCGTAAAATTGCTGAAATGTTTTTTTTTTTCTTTTTTGTTTCTCTCGTGTGAATTTTAAATAAACACGCATTATTAGAATATTGTTAAAATGCGATTTAAATAGATGGCAAGCTCGCGTATTACGAACTGCAGGTTTGAGAGTTGTGTAGGAGTAGATCAACTTACACCTACATTATCTGAACACCTGTTAGTTGCTAATAGCGAGCGTCATGTGCAAAAATATTCCTGTATAGTTTCGTAAAGCATCGCAAGTTATTTATTCTTGTAATCCCTGTCGTTGTAGCTGTAGAAAATTTACTTATTGGATTATTAAATCACGCCACGTCTCTGTTAAAAGACTCTCTTTTCAGGTCAATATTCTGCGCATTACATCGCGAGTTCTCATTCCCAAAATGAATGATGTATTATGATAAGTCTGATTTAAACTGCAATGGTTTTAAAGCGTGAGAAGAACAAACGTTGGCTTCATAACGAGTTTCCCGGTATTGCACTACTTTTAAACACTTGAAAGTGGAATATTAAACCTTTAGCGATGTAATGAGGTTACAATTTGGCAATTTCATTACACCGCCAAAATATTATTCTGTCAATTAGCTATTTAATTCTGTTCCCGGATGCACAAAAGGCTATATTTTTAATCCCTGTATTCTCGTAACTGAGGCAATTTTCCCCACAGATTAGAATGGGGAAAATGGTCACCTAATGTTAAAGGAATAGTCAACAGCAGGAATTCCCAACCTGTTGCTTGCGAGCTTGTTCTCTTATACTGAAAAGTGATGTTTGTGAATTTTAGTTTTAGCAGTTATTGCATCGTTTTGACATTACAAGGCCAGAAACTGAAGCCTCTCAAAGCTAAAAGTCAAGTTTCCTGTTCGACCAGGAATATCAATTAGATATTCCTGAGTTATCTATTTAAAAAGAATAAGGGTTTCTTCAAGAGAATCATGTCCTCTTTTTCCATTTCTGAGAGCGTAGTCACCCCACTGATATGAACCTTCACTTCCGCACAAACCCATTTTCCCATCAGCACATTTCCGCACTAAGCTACCTAGCGTCATGTAAAGGTTCCCACTTCCGCACCCTCCTCAAAAGCTTTTACTCCAATGGTCTATTTAAGTAAAATAAGAGGGTCTCTCAACGCGCGTGTTACGTTATCATGGCCATCCCCAATTGGGCAGCCGTGTCTGCAATATACTGAACACGTTGAACGGTTACAAGATTCTCTTTGAAAGCTATTTTTGAACTTGGAAGAAGACAGGATGCTGCTGAAAACAATTTCCAGCTTTTCTGGAACGTCTCATGAATTGAAAAATTTTCAATGAGATGAGGTGTAAACTTTTAACTCGGGTATTTCAGAATAAGCAAACTCTCGCTGTTCGTCGTGCAGCTTTGGATATTTGGTATCCATCGCGGTTTCAGAGCGGATTTTCTGGAGGTGTATTTTTTCTTCTTTTTAGATATCACTTCTAAACTGAAACGAATGCAATATTTCAGAAACTTCACAGGGTAGCAGAGTTCATTAAACTATTGAACTCTGCCCTATAAGTTTACTTTGAGTTTGTTGGTATCGTGCAGCAATTCAGCATAATATGAAACCCAACCAGTTCGCTTTAGTAGAGCAAAATCTTCACGTTTGTGTTTTGTATAAAATAAAGACAGCGTTGTATAATTAAAAACGAATAATAGTGAATTTATAATGACCCCGTTATAACCCACGCATGCACGTTCTGGGACGGCTTTCCTATCAGAATGAATGACTGAATGTGATAGAGAATGTTTCGCCCCAGTTTCTTGTGTACGTCCTTCAATTAGCGTTTATTAGCAATTAATAAGTAATTTATTAAATAAAAAGGAGTTTTTTTTTTATTTATTAAATAAAAAAACAAAGTCACTGGCACCATGCCGGTGCCAGTGATGATTGGAATGGTCATTACTTGTTCCATATGCCACTTATCTTTGACTTCCCGTCTTAGGTCTGAGTACTTCCAGATCTTTTCCTCGTATGCTTTCTGGAGGTTGCTGGTGTTGGACGTTGCTATGTCGATCAGGTAGGTAGCCATTTCCTTCTTGTCGATTAGGGTTATGTCTGGTCTGTTTTGCGGATCATCTTGTCCGTCTTTATGGTACGGTCTCAGTATAGTCTGTGAGTAGAGGTCTCTAGTACGGCTGAATCTCCTACTTGTAATACAGTAACCTTTCTTTGATCAGCTGGTATTTTTGCGCTAGTTTCTGATGTATTATCCTAGCCACCTGGTCGTGTCTGTGAGTATAAGGTGATCCAGAAGGTGATCTGTTATTCCGGGATCCTGAGCGATGAACTGTACCCCCTTTTAGTTCCTAGTATTGATTACCGGGTCTTGGATGGTGAGCATGAACTCTCCAGTTCGGCGAAGAACCATCTTATCTATGTAATCTTAATAAAGGTCATTGTAGTGTCTGCCATGGAGCGTCTTCTTTGTCCACTTTTCAGTCTTTGTTTCTTCTGTCTGTCAATGTGGTCTCCTTGTTGAGGGTGAGTGTTGTGTGCCATTTGTCTATCTTTCTTATGGCTTGATAGATTGGCGCTGTGTTTTTTCCTGGAAGTAATCGCGCAGTTCTTAATCGCCTCCTTCTCTTGTTCAATGAGGCCAGTCAAACCCCACCCTCCTTTTTTTACGGTATATGGTGTCTGCAGAAGCACAGTGGTATCGTCACTGTCTTCTCCACACCGGGTGGAAAAGGTCCGGGTTCGAATCCCGTCGATGACGCGAGGAACGTTATTGGGCTTTTTTCACTCCGTGGCTGAGTTAGTCGGTCTCAGGCGTAGATAGCAAGGTTCCCCCCCCCCCAAGAAACTGGGGTTTTTTCGTACAGCAAAACAGGCATATCGACCAGAGAACACACGCAATTTACAGACACAAATACCGGTTTATGTAATCAATTACAGGTAACCCTAATATAATAATAATAATTGACGGGTTATGGTCAGCCCATAAATTATTATTATTACATCGAGCTGGAGGAGATCTCATAATCTCCTTCAGCTCGGTGTTGGTCCAATCTATGATCCCAAAGGAGCACTTTAGTGATGGGATTTCGTAAGTGTTTATGGCTGTGGCCATGTTCCCGCCATTCAGGTTTGATTCTTATCGGCCTCTGATGGTATTTCTCAGTCAGGTGGGCCTGCATAATTCCCAGATATTTGTATGTCTCTCCATCTGTCATGGCTTCAATCTCTTTCCGGTCTTCAGCTGGTAGTTTCGTCCGACTAGATGTCCTTGATGTAATCCATGGATATGGCATTTGGCTAAGCCAAATTGCATCCCGATTCAGAGCTGAACTCTTCGGTGATCCACAGTAGCTGTTGGAGTTGATTCTCATGGCAGCATAGAGTTTGATGTCATCTGTTTGCATCAGGTGAGAGAGGGTGTAAAAGTTATTCCTCTCTTCTTTTATGGTATACTATACTTGCTGTTATTGAGCATGGTGGAAAATGGATTGAGTGCTAGACAGAACCATAGCGGGCTCAGGGCATCACCCTGGAAAATTCCTCTACGGATGGGTATCGGTGTGGTCGTGATGTTCTCGACCTTGATGGTTGTACTCCGTTTTGCAATGGTTTCTTCTAGGAAGTGTTAGGGTCAGGTTGACTTTGTAGATCGTCAGTGTCTATATCAGCCAGCTATTGGGTACGGAGTGGAAGGCCTGTAGTAGTCGATGTAGGCCGTGTACAGGTTGCGGTTCTTCTTGTAGGCTTGCTCTATGATTGCAGCGTCAATGGTGAATTGCTCCTTGTATCCTCTGCTCATCTGCCTACATCCCTTCTGCTGCTCGGCCATGATGTTCTGGCTCCCCAAATGGTTTGATATCTTCTTAGTTATGCAGCTGGTCTGTATCTTGTACATTGTTGGGAGATAGGTTTGCGGTGTTTTTGTCCGTAGCCTTCAGGTAGGTGATTCCTTGAGTCAGGGCATCTGGGACTGTGTCAAGGTCCTTATTATCTGGGTGAACTGCCTGTGTGTGCAGCAGAATTTCTTGTACCAGTAGCTATGGATCTTATATATATTCCTAGGGTTTGCCAAATGTGGGACTTCCTGATGGACTGTTGTACTTTCTTTCAGAATCTCCCCATTCTATCATCTCTTGTACGTTTTTGGCTTTTTTTCCTTTCTAAGGCTATTCAGGGGACACAACAGCAAAGCTCCACTTTAAACGGGAAACCTGTGGAGCAACGCCTCCTTTAAAGGTTTCCCCAGAACTCCTCGAGTACCTTCTGGTTGGGCGGTTTTTTGCCTTCCTTCTCCTCTTGTCCGATTTTCCTGTAGAAGTCTGGTTTTCATTAAATATCCTGTTGTTTTTTTTCCTCTGGGAACTCTCTCTGTAACAGCACAGCCTCTAGTCTCTTGCTCAGTGTTAGGAGTTTCTGCGTGGGGGTGTCAAGGCAGTCTTCGATCCTCTGGTTGTATGTTTCCTGTTTGCTCTGAATGTTGTTTTTCTTGAGAATGGCCTTCACTTTTCTGACCGGCTTCCTACCTCTGTTACCCCGTTGGTACAATGGCAGTTTGCATATCTTCACTCTTATCCCTTCTATCTTTTGATGTAGCCTTCTTTCCCAGGCTGGTGGTTCTTTGTCTTTGCGTTTTGTGTTATGTTGTTCTCTGGTTTCCCTTCCGTTCATCCTAGTGGCTGTTACAGCGGCACAGTAAATGGCTGTGCAGATGATGTCTAGCGGTACTTCGTTGTTGTTGAGGTAATCCGAATTTATTGATGTATTGAGGTGGTCTATGACTTGCCAAAGGATTCTGTTAGGTCTCCGCTTCGGTATGGTGTGGGTCTTTGTGGGATACATTCCTTCTATCTCTTTCTTCCACTCTCCTTCTTCTGTTCTGAATATCGCGATTTTGTCTGTTTGCACTTCAGCTTCTCTGGATTGTAGTTCTAGCTGTTCCTCCTCCAGTTCTGGTTTCGTTATGGTTTATAGTTAGTCGCTCACATCCTGCTTGATTTTTTCCAAGACTGCAAAGAACTATCAGATTCTTCTTGACGATGGTCTGTCTCTGGTCTGCTATTCGCTGCTCGGTGACCGGAACAGTCGGGAATCTTTCCAACCACTTCGTGCGTAGTTTCGTCCTGTACGTTATCATGTTTGTCTTTAGTTTCGTTACTTCGAAGTATGCTTGCATGATGAATGTATTCATTTCGATGTTCCACTTCATGCGTTCGCTTCTTCTTCCCTCCTGGGTGATCATTAGCGCAGATGCACAGGAAGCATTTCTAGTAGGCCAGGCTGGATGGGCTTGCCCTTCAGTTGTGGTAGCCATACGGGGGACAGCTGTACCCGCTCCACTGTCGCCCGCGGGAAACTCTCTTCGACCCCTCTGCCTAAAGCCTGAACGGCAGTGACTTTATATTGCACCACACTGGATGCAGTATGTTCAATATTTCTACTTCTCATCTTCATCGAGCTGTGGAGGTGGGCCTGATTTAGATTTGGCATCCAGTGGTGGGCGGTAATTGTGGGAACGACACCAGATGGTGCCATTCTCTGCCTTAGCCGTCACTTAGACCTTAAATAATAAGGTAGTCCAATGAAACGCCTTTCGCTGATTTTTTTTCGGCAGTAGGATTCGAACACAGGTCATGATATTAGTGGCCCGGCGTCGTAACCACTGGACTAATCACTCCTCCTTTAAAGACTTCACTCCATAAAAGATCATACCCAACCATCCAGCCCTCTAAGTCCTTAAGGCCCTACTAACGGTGTCAGGCCCTAGCGGTATGGTAGTTTTGTCACTGAAATTGCAGGATGCCAGTGGCGTAGTCAGTGTAGGGTCAAAAACCAAACTATTATTTTTAGGCCACCCGAATAATTAACTTCATCTACCGTGCATTGTGTATTATGTCTGTAAATTAGCTGTGTTCTATGGTCGATTTGCCTGTTTTTCCTGGACGAAAAACTCGAGTTGCCGAGGGAAAAACCTTGTTATCTACTCCTGAGACCGACTAACTGAGACATGGAGTGAAAAAAGCCCATTAAAGTTCTTCGCGTCATCGATGGGATTCGAACCCGGGCGTTTTTCACCCGGTGTGGGGAGGACGGTGACGATACTACTGTGCTACCCCGCAGACTCAGAGTAGGGTCAGCAGGTACATTGTGTCCCGTGACTCCGAAATCTGGTATTGTGGCACTTTTTTAGAAAACAAATGGTGCCTTAAATCTTGGTTACGCCACTGCAGTATGCTTAATGATCGTGTAATCCCCATATCTGTGGGTATTGTACAATATATTCTCTTTAGCATATTATTTTCGTAGTGCTTATTGATTTTTTTTAAATTTTTTAGTCTGTATGTTTTTATGAGCAGACATATTTAAACTGATTGAACGTTGTTAACAGTTTATAGAAAAATAAATTCCAGTTGCTTCAAGTGATTTTATAAATGAATCAGTTAAATGTCTCTGATGTTTCTTAACTTTTTCAGTTTTAAGTTACTATAGTTTTTTTTTATTATTATTATTATCATCATAATTCTGAACACAGCGAGATTCAAACTTTTAATTCTAATTTAAAATGCATCATAACACCCCCACCTCCCCCCAGAGAGAGAGAGAGAGAGAGAGAGAGAGAGATTTAATGAACAGTACTCGTCCATGAAACAAATCTTTAGAAACTTTCATATTACAATATAAAGTTACTAGATGGCGCCACAATCAAACATTTTTCATTCTGGATAGTTATTGTACTATAAAATATCACTGATCAATGCAAAACGTTATGTACGTATTGCCTTCAATCAGTGGCATAACTATGCCAATGCAGATAATGCGGAGCATTGGGGCCAAGATCGAAAGGGGGCCCATTACCCAGAAAAAAGATTTAATTGAGTAAAAATGTAAGTTTTTTAGTTACTACTCGGTTTTCCAAAAAATCCACCAGTGTGAAAATAAGGGAAACCTGAAAAACCATAAAACGAAAATGCGGACACTTGAAATAGTGGCCTTTAGTTACAATTTGTGCAGCCAGAAATACTGCCCATTTAACCAGGGGCTCTCATCTGGTGAGTATGGGCTTGGCACACCCAGGGTCTTGAGCTGGATATCATCATTCTTCTCTTTCTTGGTGATTCCTTTCTACGTCTCTCTCTCTCTCTCTCTCTCTCTCTCTCTCAGGGTAACTTGGAAATTTTTTTTGGCTGGTGCAGCATAAACCTGAGCCTTCCTTGCACCATATGGCTAATAATAATTATTATTTTAAAAATTTCATGTGTTTTGAATTTTAGTGATTTATTTTCGCCGTCTACCACCTAACAAGTACCACATTAGTTGAATTGATTTTTCGTATTATGTTTATTTGACATAAATTTATTGAATTCGGTTTTATAAAATAAAAATTACTATTTTTTCAGCAGGGGAATTTTATTACACCGGGGGTTAAACATCCCAGGTCACCCCCCCTGGATTCAAATACTGCAAACACTGCACGCAGTTTAAAGATAATATACACGAAGCAACATGGCATTAGTTGCCGATGCTCTTAAAAACCCTATTACAACAACACTGGTCCGAACTACTGTATAAAAATAATGCGGGCGATAATTACGGAAAACACCCATTTAACGTGACCTTTCACTAGATGAAAATCTTTAGAAGTGTCATAATATAATAAAATTCACTAGATGGCGCCACAAACACGAAATTCTCGTCATACGTTATCTGCTTCATGATATATTTTTTTGTACAATTAAATTACAGTTTAATGTACTTTTCTTCACAGCTTTAATAGTGAAATAAGAAAAAAATCGGTATTAAATAGTATTAATGGTCAATAAAATTTTATTTAGTTATTAGTTTAACCAAAGCTGGTGGTTAACCTAATATTTCCAGTGATTGTACCTGTCTATGGTTTATTTGATTTCGTGGGCAGCACAAAAAGGCCTGTGTTGAAATCCCATCAGTGACGGAAATTTTATCGGTGTTTTTCACAACGTGGCTGAGTTAGTCGGTTTTAGGCTAGGGTAGAACGGTTTTTAAGCTGGAAGGTCATGTTTTCGTCCAGAAAACCAGACAATCGATCTCAGAACACACGCAATTTACAGACATAATATATATAGGCGCAAATAAACCATTTCAATATCTCCTAGGTATCAGTCCAGCTAAGTTTTGAATTTCCCTAAGCTCTCAGCCTCAATTATGCATTGATTTAATTTTTTTTTTGATCGGTGCAGCAAAGCCCAGCGCTTCCTTGCACCATATGGCTAATGCTAATACTAATCATCCAAGGTGGAAAATTAAAATGCGAAATATTTAAAAAAATTAATTTTGAATAGTTTTACATATTAAATATTTCATATATTACATATATTAAAATTTATAAAGAAAAAAAAATTACCAGTTTAAGGTGTTTTTTGCTACGGTTTCAATTTAAGGAGATTTTCCTGTTGGGGGAACATGTACAGTTTTTCGGTTACACGCGGTTAACAACTAACAAATTTCTTTTTCCGCGAATTATATTTATAATTCAGAATAAAATTTATTTTATAATTTATTAAACTTTAGAATTTTTTTATTTATAATTTTTATTAATAGCGCTGCATTAAGTACTGCCAGCGACTCCACGTGTGAAGTGCAATGGCAAATTTAAATCTTATAAAACAACTCGTTCTGTGATTATTTTTAGTCACTCCAGTTGGCCTTGCAATGATACTGTAGTATGATAGTTACAGACTAATTTTATGAATACCAACACAAGAAAAGTGCTCATTGTCGTCTTCATTATAAGTGTATGCATACTATGCCCACAGATTTACTTATTCTGCGACAACAGCATTGACCCTCCACCCCATTATTACGTAACATGGTCCTCAAAGTCACATTATTTTTTCATTTTTTACGATAAAACTTGTTACCTAATATTAGAGAACTCCTCCCTCCCAGTAGTGCAAGGTAACATTTTATCTGATCTCCTCCTCCTTCCTTTTTTTGCGATTTGTGATCAGCCCCTTTCAGTATTCGCACATTTAATTTATTACAGTTGCGTAACATGACTTCGTTTACTTGTAAGGATCTATCGCGAAGGTGAAGCATTAAAACTGCAAGTAACGTAACTGACGTATTTTATCGGCAGTTTGGTATTTATATAGGTGCAACCTATATAAATATAAGTTTATTAAAAAAAAGTGTAAGTATGACAGGCAGGTTGACTACATGCAGGGTGTGTGCGTTGTTCTGACAGCCTCCCTCCCATTAGACTGCTGTGGGAGCAACCTATCAGGAAATCCCCCAGTCTTGCTGAGGGATTTATGCTCTGAAATGGCGTGGGATCTGCGGACACTGGTTTCAGCTGGCGTGGCCAGTGCGGGATTTGAAACAGAAAAGTACTGTAAACTATGTCTACAGTGCCATCTCCCCCCACCAACATAAGGGTCCTAGTCCTGTGACTTTACTCCCCTTCATTATCTGTATCTCTACCCACTTCCCATCCAAACCTTTCGTCTGATGGAATCTACCACCATAAATCTTTCCCTCTTCTTAACAGTCCTCTTCTGTGAAGGATAGTCTCTTTCCACAGGGGGTGCCCCTCTATCCCTTTAACTTTTGATTTCCAGGTGGAAGCCTTCCTATCATCCACCTTTTTTATCTTCACTTTTTCTCCAATACTCTAAATATCACGCCCGCGTTCCTTTTCCAATAAAAAAAACTTCCACAGTTTTTTTTTTAGGGAGCCTCCCTGGCAAGATCAGGCGACGCCCAGGATTCGCCACAGCCAGAGACTTCATCTACACCCTACACCGGCCTACCTCCTCGTAGTGATGGACGGGACGAGACGGGCAACTGGTTTCCCCCAGGGACCCCGCGGAAAAATGGCCGGAGGAACAACATACTAACATACTTCAACACTACACTACATAGATTATACTAAAACTCACACTATCTCTGGCCTTTACAGAGTTTGTGTTGCGACACAACGTTACTACGCGAATTGGGGGGAAGTACCTCGGTGCCACTTGACAGTAAATACTATACATATGTGCAGGGTCTCTGTAGCCCCCATTAATGTGCTTTGCCCATCTGTGAATTATCACCTGATTTCCCATTTGCAGAAAACAAACCAAGGGTAAAAGCGAACTTCATATTTTTGCCTTTTTCAAAAAGTAATATGTACATATTGCACTTTATGTGAAATCTTCCCATACTGTAGTATACTTTTCTAATTATGGATAAGTATGCAAATAAATTTACTTTTTGTCACATTTATGGGTTTCTTTTTCATTTTGCAGATTATCATCAATTAGCCCCGGATAATTCCGAGCCTGCTGTATGCCTTTTTGCTTTTCCTAACATAAACTTCGGTGCAAATCTAGTATCAAAATGGACATATGGCCTGCAATTATTAATTTTTTTCACCTTGGCAGCGTAAAACCGTTTAGTTATTTTACTGAAAGAATTTTCTATACTTTGTTTCTCTACTAGTTTGAACACTAGATGGAGCCACACGACGTCCATCACTAGCTACGGATCAATAATGACTACCTGGAGCTGTGAGTCTAGAAGGGTATTGACAGTACGTATAATTTAATTTATACTTATAATTTGAATTATTATTTTGTACTGTATTCTCTTGCTTTTATTTATCACTTATTTCTTTTCTTATGTATCTGATGGCACTTTTAATTTTGCATTGCTTTAGATGAATTTACATTTTAAAAAAATGCACCAGTGTTCAAAAGCAAGTTGTATTATTATTTGTTGAAATCTAATTGCATCAGTTTAACTTATATTTGACGTCTTGGTGTAATCTAACATAATAAATCTGAATATGACGCCTGAATAAGATTTTACAATCCAGAAGATGTAAATTGGTTGACTAAAAGCACTTTGTGATGACGAATTGGAGAAATATACCCAAGTTAAACTCCTAAACACACTAAGTTACTTTAATCCAAATTTTGCATAGGTGGACAAAAAAGGGTTTTATATATTTAAAACTGATTCTTTATTGTTTCTACTTCCGCGCTGTTCCTAATTACCAAGAAAGCTCCGAAAATTACTCAGGATCAGGATTATCTGTGGGCTACGTGTAACTTATTGTAGAGTCCTGCACAAGTCTATTGTATTGGATCCATATCCAAAGTAACTAGAACCGCATCCGAACCCGACTCACAAAAAAGAAAAGAAAAAACTAGACATGCCTTAAAATTTCTAGACATCAGTAATAATGGAAAATATACTTAGTTTTAAATTTAAATTCATCAATCAGTAATATTAATATTTTTATTTTATACTATAACGCACAAATTTTAAAATAATTAATAGAAATCATGTAATAATATATTCATAATATAATTAATTTTACCCATTTTTTTGTTAAGTTTCTAAATAGAAACAGTTCGTCTTTAATAGTTTTCGGGTTCAGCCGCATTCATCTTTTTGGATTAGAAATATAGCTACAGAAAAACCTTCTCTCTTGGGAAGCACAAGTTCGCATAATCACTGTCCTTCACGCACCCGGTGGAAAAGACTTGAATTCGGATCCCGTCAGCGATGTGAGGAATTTTTATTGGTCTTTTCACAATGTGGCCGAATTGGTCGGTCTCAGGTGAGAGTAGCATTATTTTCTTTTTTTTTCTCTCCCTCTCCCAGAAACTGGGATTTTTCGTCCAGAGGCTTTGTAGGGTTGTTGTAAGGTTTTTCGTCATTCACTGATGCGCCTAAAATCTACAACAAACCAATCAGTAGCGTAGCTACCCTTTTTCGGGCCAGGAGGAAAAGAAAATGTTCGAGCCCCTACTTAATTAATGAAAATTGCAAAAAGACCCAGGGCCCGGGCCCGGAGGCAATTACCTTGCCTGCCTACATGGTAGCAACGCCACTGAAACCAATATCAACTGTCCAGCAGAAAAATCTCTTTCCTCGCAGCACTGGTGACACAGATAACGAGAATAAAATAGCTACAGCTTCGAGATCGACTTCAACAACTGAAGATCCTGTTCATTTTCAACTATTAATTTTAGAGGTTCATTCTAATATTATTTTGAATTTCGGCAATTGGAAGTTAAACGTTTTCGTCACTTCAATTTTTCACATCAGATGATTTTTTTTTTTTTTCTGTTGAACGTTTAAATTCTGGGCTTTATAAGTTGTTTTTTTCACTCTTTGCTTATTTTAGTTTTTTTCGCTTATTTTAGTTTTGATTTATATTCTTTCTGTTTTCGTATCTAAAAGTTTAAAATTTTTTAGATAGCGTTATGTGTAATTCAAATTGCACCAATAAAAATACGACACATATCTGATAATTTAACAAAATAATGCTACTTAGAACAAACTAATAAAAATTACTTTATGAAATAATATATTACTTTTCGTTTTTTGGTTTTAAATTATCAACAGTCAAAAACTGAAGCTGCACACGACCCACGAAAATTAACTTGTGGCCCGACCCGATGCAGGGTTGTAGCCTAATGTTATGGTAGTTTTAATTTTAGTATTTATTGTTACATATTTTTCTCTTTCTCCACGAAAGACTTCAGAGAAATTTATCTAGGACATATTTTCTTTATATCTCAGATTTTGTTGTAACTTAACTTCTAAATTTCTTCAGAAAGAGTTCAAGAAGGCTAATCCATACACGCCATATCTCCACTCTTTAGGATCAGGTTGGCAACCTGAAAGACTACCCTGAATTGCACAATGAGAAGGTTTTAGTTGCTCATCCAAACAAGCATTGCAACGAACGCCATTATCGAGAAAGACAAAAGTACCGGCATTGCAGTTAATTTCTAGGTGAAACTCCAAAAATTCATTTCAGTCCCCTCACTACTTCTACACTCCTTTTTTTTTTGTAAAATAACAGTAATAGGTAGTTTAGTTACTCATTAATATCAGAAATCCTCGATTCACTACCCCTGAAAAGTTGCCGACACATGCTTTAGATTTTAGTCCACCACCCAGTCCATTGTGGCGTCCAAATTTCGAACATTATAACTAAGTCGGCACCAATAGTACTTGCAACAGGTTCGAGGATCTCAAACCTCTACTTACGGCCTATTGAATTCCAGTTATGAAGGTGCAGAGGTTTGTGTGGGCATTGATAATGATTCCAGAGTACACTTATCATGCTACTCTTTCCACATTTGCTTCATCCTTAATGTTTAAAGGGCATGGCAATTTTCCTGTTTTCTCGAAATTAAGGTCATTATTCCGCGAATCATATCCTAACTTCATTAATCTGCTATTTTCACTAAATGTAACGAAGGCCATTACAAAATATACAGCAAACAACACGTTTTTAAGAATGAACATCTAAGGATTGGTGGTGGTGGTGGACACTTCCTGCAGTAATCAACTGAAAATGGTGCGAAATAAACAAATAAGATGGCGAACATAAGCTGGATTTTTTTTATTTTTTTGTTAGAATTTGTTGTTGTAACCTCGGTTTTATGTGTAAATCCCTTACAGTCTCCCTCTAAATTAACTTTGTCGTTAATTGGAATGTTTTTCTCACGTTTTGCGTGACTTCCATGGGTTGGCTAAGCCAGCTAAACTTCTTTCTTGCGCTAATGGATGGCTTCGGGTACAAAGAGTCACTGTCCGCACGACTCGCTGCCCATAAACAGTCGAGCGGCAAGGGGTAGCTTAGTACCCCTTCTTTTTCCTTTTATAACCTTTTCTCGCAATTTATAACGCCAAACAGCGCTGCTAACACTCTCTCGAAGTCGACAGGTAAGAAGTTCACATGCGTCCTTCAAGAAACCTGTTAACGACCACCCGAAAACTTCCCCTAATCCTGTATGCCCTGTCCTCATTCATTACTTATAGTAGCGTCCTCCGGATTAAATGGCTTCCATTTTATGGTTGCGTGTCCGGCAGAAGGCAGCTCAGAAAGGATCTCATCTTTACGACCGACGCTATAACATAACTCACCAGTTTCTCGAGGACTCTTTCTTTAACGAGATTGCTAAGAAGGCTGATGATCACCGCGTTCGAACTCACCCTTGTAATTAGAGTACGACTTCGCTCGGGGTGGAGGGTTCAGACTGTTTGTATCAAGGGTGGTAAACAAGGGGATCGTTAAGTCGTCTCGTTGAAAGAGTCTAGAGGGGTGGTATGATGCATCGGGAGAGCAGTTGTCAGGGGATGTCCTTCTCCCAGAGTTCATGTTTCTTCTAAAGAAAACTCCGAAAATTAGTATTTAGTAAAGGGCAAAAGATGCAGGTCAGTCGTGATTTAAATTCTGTCAGATTTGAATGTTTAATCAGTAAAAAACTAATAATAATTATATTCTGCTTATACAACTTATATCCACTCTAATCCTCTTTTCAACCGGAAGGTAGTCCAGTGCCCCTTAAATTTTTCCAGACTTGTCAGTTGCCAAAAAAGAAAAGACGGACTTCAAAGTGATCTAGATGTTTTTTGTGTAAACGTATAGTTTACTCTTAGCTCTGATGTCTGCATCGACACCCGAGGAATTTTTAAAGTCCTCTTCAAACAAGTCTATAATTAGCCGGACTGAGGAGATGAGAGTAGGTGTTTTCCTCGTAAGTTATTCCAGGATGCACAGCATGCAAATGGCCAATGAACAGGCTTCTACAGATGAATATATTTACGGATATGAACAATAAATTCCTTTGCCATTAAAATAATAATAATAACTTTTTCACCAGAATAACTCAAGAGAAGAAACCCTACTCTCTCTCTCTCTCCGCCTGGCATCGACTAACAACAGTTCCGATTGTAGAGTCCTTTAAAAATTCCTCCAATCTCTGGCAGGATTTGAACCCAGGTCTCTCCAAATAGAAATAAGTAGCGAAACCACTGTACATACTGAGCTTTTCCAGAGAAGCAAACCATCTTTGAAAACAGAATAATATCCTCGATAGAACTGAACACTACATTTGAGCAGTGTGGGTTAGAAATGATTTCTCGGGTAGACAAAGTCTATAGATCTTCTGAGAACAGATTGTATTCTGTCTGCCTGTAGAAGTCTGTAACGATACCATGTTTGAAGGAATCGAAGTTTTCTTCGATTGTTAATGACTGTTAAAGACTGCTCAAGTTTATACTTCAGGGAATCACACATAAGATTAAAGGAGTTCACAAGACAGAGAGAATACAAAAACATTACCATATTTAGACTTTAGTTTTTAACATATTGTATCGGAATTACAACTGGAAATCAAAAGACTCCAATTAGCTCGATCGTTACAAATTTTGGCCAAGCTAGAGGTTGTAACAGATACAAATACGGATGATGTCTCTTTAATAAAAAGCGATTGGAACTTCCTTAATTTCCATATTTGTGAAATGTTCACGAAATGTTTAGGTTAAGAAAGAACGATTAAAAATCCAAATTAAATTTACACGGGAGGAGAGGAATTAATAACTCTTCATATATGCCAGTCTTGCTGCCCTCGTGAAGTGAGACTTCTTCTCGGTGTTCAGTTCAAGACAAACCTGGTATTATGCCAGAAGATCTAAAGATTATTGTCATCAGAATATATTAAGGAATGGAAGGGAGTGGTATCTTTCCTCTAGGGTAGCGCCATGATCTTGAGCACTATCACTTTATCAATCTAGTTTTTAGCTTAAATATCTTTACTAAATATGAGGTAGAGAAAGCCTAGAGTCATTTCTTTTCCAATTTTTCTT
Organism: Mastigoproctus giganteus; assembly: GCF_048544385.1. Lineage (NCBI taxonomy): Eukaryota > Metazoa > Arthropoda > Arachnida > Uropygi > Thelyphonidae > Mastigoproctus > Mastigoproctus giganteus. The sequence continues at coordinate 91,639,156 of NC_143586.1, read as the reverse complement.
TCTTTTTGTTTTTTTCTTTCAGGAATTTTGGAAAAGAAAAAAAAAAGAATTATGGGGGGGGGGGACAGAAAAGAGAAAGCTACGATAGTTCAGCACAACCTAGTTTTTTTTAAAATCTTTTAAGATTTCCTAAATTAATTCGGTATTTTTAGTACCCACTTCATGTTTTATAGATATTGTATGCGCAATTTTTTTATAAAAAGTCCGTAGGACGGTTTTCTGTCATTAATTATAAAGGCAACCCGTGTAAACGTGTACTTCTTTCCATTCGCTCTTCTTACTTGAGAGAAACTGAATATTCAGCAGCAGCTTCTTAAACAGAAAATAACAGAATATTCATATTTTAAAAGTTAAAGAGTTAACTTAAAGTTTTTATAAAAATCAGTTTTTTATTTCTTTCATTGTTTTGGTTTATTCTAATGAGTTTTTTTTTTTTTTTTTTGTGGCGATCTGTGGCCATCAAAACTCGATGAGTAATAACGCGCATGCCCAATGCTAATAAAGTTGCTAACACGTGATTGCTTCTGTGTCTCGAGTTCTAGTGTTCGTTGAACGTAGAATTTTGTTTTGCGTAGTATTTTTTTTTACTATTGTTATTATTAATTATGTATTTGTTTTTATATTATTATAATTATCTGCTCTCATGTACAGAAATAAGTGTTTCGCGTGCAATAAATGTGGACTGCGATTATACTAATTTCCGAAAGAACATTTAAGGTAATTTATCGGAATCCATAGAATTCCGATAAATAAAAAAACTGAATAGCTAATTAATAACGTGGTTGCTACTTTCTTTTGAGTTCTAGTGTTCGCTGAACGTAGCAATTTTGTTTTACATAGCTTTTTATGTACTATTATAATTATTTGTGCTTTTTTTAACTATTATTATAATTATCTGCTGACATTATGCACAGAAATAAGTGTTTCGTATGCGATAAATCTGGAGTTCGATTGTAAGAATATTTCTGAAAGAACATTTAAGATAATTTTTCAGAATTGATAGAACCTGGAAATGTTTTTAAAAAAAAATGCTGAATAGCTAATTAATAACTAATTCATAACTTATTACATTAATTTATACGAATACTGTATTGATATTAATCAAAGTAATAGTTTATGAAATATGAAATATGTCATAACATCTTTACTGTTTCTGAAATCAAGTCAAGTCAGCCAGAGTTTCACTGACAAAGTGAAAGAGTTATAATCGCCCAGGTACTGCGAGGATATGGATATTTATAATGAAAATGTATTGCCATATGTCTCAGGTTACCTAGATAGAAATATTTTAAACAGCAATAATTGTGAAACATGTAAAGATTACTATTAGGCCCAAAAGATCATGATATGGACAAATTGTTGTTGTATTAATGTTAATGTGAGAGTGAGAGAGAGAGAGAGAGAGAGAGAGAGTATGGATTAAAATGGCCATCAAAGGAATTATTGAATACAATGAGAAGTGTATCAAATATTTTGCTTTTCTGAAGTCTATTTGGTATTTCATAAGGAAAAAGTTCTACAAAAATTTTATGCTAAAACAAGTTTTATTGACTTAGAGTGGTTTCGGAACCAGGAGTACCAAGCACACGTGCAAAAAGTGCTTATTCAATCTATCTTGTATATTATGGAAAAACAAAAAGTGAAAAGTATGAATTTGGCTTGCCTGTTCAGTCAAGCATGAAATTCCCTTCAAAAACTATTGAAACATGAAACTGGGAAATTTTAAGCATGTGCTGTGAATGACAGAGAGGGAAAATTGTCATGATTTCTCTTTTTTAGAGATCACTTGTATCAAAGCAATATTAATTGATCAATACCAGATTAACTGACCATTCTGAACTACATATACCTTGATGATGAATAACATATAGCTCCATAATTCGGTTTGAATTCTATAAATAAATTCTTTATTATTGCTGATAAGTACAGAACATGCACTAGAAACAATAATACTCATCACGGCGACATGGCCAGGAGTTCCTGTCTGATGAATTCCACACCACTGACTTATTTTCCAAACATTTGTGAAGGATTGAGACTATTCATACGGAGCCTTTGGTTTCATTTCCTGGTTGATCTGTTGATCAATAAGGATGACCATTGAAGAATATGAAAAATGACAAACTACATTTCAGACCATGTAGGGTCACATTGCTCTTGATGCTGAAGCTATATAATGCAACGTTCCCATAGTGTCATCATCTACAAAGTGATTTCTAAACACTTTATCCCACTCAGTGCAATACTTCACAAAATATGTGATGCCATCTCTACAGATTATGAAATCAATGATTGGATTATGGACTGGGACACATTGCTTTATTATTAATAGTATTGTTGTTCTTACATTATTACTGATTGGGTAGATCCACCCCGCGACGGGTATTACTACCAAGTGCACAGGTGGCTATTATGCGTCGTGTTACTGTAGACCCAGGAACTCTGACTATCCTACAGGTATTCAGGATTGCAACTTTCTGAAATTCCTTGTATATGTTCTCTGGGAGACCTAGTGCTGCTAGGGTCTTTGGCACCATACAATTAACACTATACACTACTTTCGTCTATTATGTTCTGGCTCTCCAAGTGGTGTGATATCTTCTTGGTTATGCAGCTGGTTATAATCTTGTATATCGTTGGGATACAACTGATAAGCCTGTCTGGATTCTATTGGGTCTCTGTGGGGTTATTATTTTTATTATTAATTAATTTATTTTTGTTTCTTGTACTGGGAATATAAGTCTTTAGTCTTGCTTTTAATTTTATGAATTAAGTCAGCATGCCCTTTTTATATATGTATTACTGGACATTTTATATGAAGATATTACTAATTCAATTTGCATTGGACTACACTTAATTCGAATATCTTTCATATGAAATGAGAAAATTCATAAATAAAAAGAATTTCAATTATATAATGTGATTTAAAATTTTTTTTTTTTTTTTTGTTATTGTAATGCTAACTCAAACAGAGATCTAAATAAAGAATGCTAAATTCCTTTTGTTAAAGAAAATAGCTAACCCAGCAAAAAAAAAAGAGAATTGTCTTCCAAATATAATGGCCACAAATTGCCTAAAATGCAGCCTAGAAGGATATTAAGATGACAGTGATGTGTGCCATTTGCAATAAACATTAATAAATACAGAATTTTATGTAAACACTACTGGATTGAGGTGGGTGAAAATAAAAGGTTTCAATACAGTGAGACAAGTGTACTCACAGAATTGTACTGAAACCTGCTGTAATTAGCAACCTGAACCCAGTAGTGTGTATATAAAAATCTGTATATATTAATGTTAATGCAACTGGCATCTTAACCTCCTCCTAAGCTACCTTATGGATGTTCTATGCCCTGAAAGTGGGGGCCTCCACTGTCTATGCGTTTTAGCATGTAACTTGAATTGCCATTGTCGTCTATGGAAGTGTCCACTCTGTATGTTACTACTCTGTGAATAAAACATTGTTTAGGAGACTTCTATGGTTTTCAGCCATTCAGACCATATCCTGTAGCGCGATGATTATATGTCGATCTGAATGCAGTAAGCAAATTAGGGCGAGAATTCCAGGAATAAAAAATGCGTCACGAAATCTTCCGAAGGGCTACAGGACGTATGATATAAATTGCCCCAATTGCAAGATGCTCTTCATTTTAATAAATGATAATGCACACCAACTTCAATCGGAAGTCCGCTACCACAGGAAGAATTGCTTCGATCAGGCGTATTGTACTGAAGGCAATAATGGTCTCGTTTAAAATTCAAAGTAAAGGTTCACTTCAACTGGTGCGTAACCCGGAACAGTATGACCCGGAATAACATTAGCAGGCTCAGCTGCATCTCATAGAAAGGATTACAGAAGACCGTGAACACAACTTCAAGAACCCCTGTGCTGTAACATCACCGAAGAACGGATATTGAGGTCACATGGGCGGACATCACCATCGTGACTCAAAAATGCGCCAATATCTAGAAAATGAGAGACAGCATGGATGAATTAGCTACCAGAAATCCTGATATTAATCCCATAAAGCATCCTTCTAGCTTTTTCGTCTGGAAGGTGCACCACTGTCCATAAATCTTGTTTCCATGGAGCCCACTTGAACTTAGAACTATCTCTTATCAGGGAGTGAAGATTTGTTGCAGTCATTATTAGCTGACACACTCGTTCTCAGCATGGGGTGGATAATGCCTCGAGAGGTTATTATAGTCCATACAGCCTCATGCTAGTTAAAATTTTCATGTTTCACATGTTCATTGACCAATAAATTACTAACAGATTCTTGCGTACGTTTTTGTTTCATATTGGATCCAGTCTTTTCTTAATTATAACAGAGTAGCAGAAATAGGCCAAAGAATTTAAAACTCTTTTAAAGGTTTAGATATTACATATTTGCCGCCATAGTGGCGAGGTAAAATTCGAAGTTGTGGCTCTGCTTAGAATATCTATTTTTTGGTTAAAGAATTGGTGATTTAAAGCAACCACTAATACAATCACTCATTAATACGACATCTCATTTCACGTAGCAGCGAGTTCTTAACTGACCACATTTTGTAATTCTAGACTATAATATTTTTTTATACGATCACTATTTTTGTTCCGTCGATTAATGAATTAATCCTCCCTCCCTCCTTTTTTTTTCAGCGTTTTTGGATTATTTTGTAACGTAAATATCTACCTGAATCAGTTGGTTATGTAAATACTTTCATGATTAAAGATGTGTTGGTTCTTTCGAATTCTGTTTCAAGTTCTTTCAGTTTCTGGTTCGTTTCCTTCTAATTTGAATCTAATGTTTAGATGTCTTATTAATCCAGCACTTGAACTTCGACCATAATAATAATACATCGTGAAAATTTTCAGATTGAACAGTAATTGCTTTTGCTGGCAATTTGTTGCCATGGTAACCGTCTGTCTCAAAGTCTTTTTCAGCTTTTTACTACAGTGAGAGCTGTTTATTTGGTGTACGATGGAATTTCTTTGACGTATTTTAATACGTCAAAATTACCCCTTTTTAATGACGTTACTTTGTGTTTTTTGGATTAATGCAAAATTGTTCAGGAGCGATTATTTTATTTACTTTTTTTCCATTTCCTCGACATGCAAACAAACTTATAATACATGTAATTTACAGACAAGACATATTGATTTCATTGTTTTACGTTATTTCAGTGTCCCAATTTTAATTAAACAAATTCACCAAACCTCATTTCAAGGAGAGAGAGAAAAAAAGGGAAACTTACTATTCATATTTCTTCTGAGAAATTATAAAATAAGTTAATGAGTGGGCCAGTGGCGCAACGGATAACGCGTCTGACTACGGATCAGAAGATTCCAGGTTCGAATCCTGGCTGGCTCGGTATGATTTTCTTTTCAATTTAATTGTTTATTTTTATCTTCAATATATTTTTAATTTATTTCTATATTTATTATATATCAATTATTTATATACCTGTCTTTAATTTATTTTGTCTTTATTTTATTTTATCTTTACATTTAATCTTTTATCTTTAAATTTTATATTTTTAACTTAAATTAATTGGTGTGACTTTTAACATTGCTTCAAGAGTTTATTTGCTATACTTTTTAAATTTCTATTTAAAAGTAATGTAGCTAGTCTAGCCACATCAGATTTTTTTTGGAATCTACTACAAATACGCAAATATTTCTCAATGTATTTCACATGGGATGTGTCTAGCGTTGATCCCAAGTCAAGCAAGTACAAGATTCATACAAAATCAAGACATAATTTTGTTAATTTGTGGCAATTATCGTAATAAATAGAAACACCCGTACATTTTACATCTAACGTTATTGAAGTGCAAGGAGCTGTAAAAAGGCATCAACTCGAACTGCTTGCTCGTGCAGTACTTATTGACATCGTATCGCACTCTTTTTGCGTCTAAATTAATGAGGGCAAATAGAAGAATTTTATAATTTTTTTTAAAATTTCGCGATTCAGTTGAGCACAGTTCGAGCTCACGTCACTGCTAAATACAATGATGAGCATATTCATTGTCAAAATGACACATCACACTGACTGTGTGGTGTGTCAGAGTATTAAAAAAAAATTCTTCTTCTAAAATGATTACGCGTGAATGATGGTAATCGTGCTGATATAAAAGTAATTTAAAATATTAATAATAATAATGAGAAACATAAGCAGAATTGAACCTACAGATCTTACCTCCGGTAGCCGAAGCAAGAATCTGTCTTGATTATCTCCCATCATTGGGTTGATCTCTTTAATATCAGCGACATCAATGATATTGGCTATCATTTGAGCCATAATACGAATTACAATATGAAAGCCTGGGCCAAGGTTTTTGTTGTTTATTGTTATGCATAATCTCCACAGTGGCATGTATGCAATAAAGAGTTCTAATAAATGCTCATATTTGCCATACAAAATAGACATGGAGTAGATAAAGGGGTTGTCAGCCACTCTGTTCATTCAAAGTAATTCTGGCATGTTGAGGTCCTACAAGATACTAAGATTTAGATTTCTAATAATCTGACCAGGAAGTGCATAATATTAAAAGAAAGAAACGTCTCTAAACATGTACAGTATATGGAAAATGCTATCACCTTTTCTTATAAGCCTGCTTTCTTGGAATTATCTAAATTGAAATCTAGAATTCATCTAAAATTCTCTAGAGATTTGGCAGCGATAATGGCAGGAATGAAAGCGTTTCATTGTGGGCTAACAGCATCTAACTTCCAACTTTGTACCGAAGAAAAGAAATGGCTTTGAAAATTTACGACGGTCGTTAGGTATGCTAATGGCTGAAGGTTTATACTGGCCGCCAACTGCTGGGTGCAGCTTTGACACCGGAACGTTGTTCCAAAGCAATTAGCACTAACGATCAGCACTTTCCCATTATTTTGGGCTCTATTTAAAGGTAATCGGGTGAGTTTGAGGAATAGTGTGACATTTTTAAACCAAGTGATTACGGTGGCAGGCACGGAATAAATCTCTTTCGCTTGTTAATGAGCTGAAATATGTGCTAAACCAGAAATCGCTGAAAGAAACACGTGATTGGTGACGTTACGCGATAGCCACAAGACTTTCGAGTGTTATTAGTTATATAATTAAATAGTAATTAGTGTCTGTTTCTGATAGGATACTTTATAAAAGAGACAGATATCCTAAATCTCGGGTTAGTCAAAACGTTTTGTTTACGGTTATACCATCGCGCAATTAAAATCGCATCAAAGACAAATTTATGCACATTAAACAGTCGCATTTAATCATGAATTTATCGTACTGTTCATTATCAAACGATAGGTGGAGTGCTTAACAATATAGCTACCCAGCGCTCCACAGTGGTGTAATTTTCAAACACGAAACACAAATAAATACTGCGCTCAGTAATTAAATATCGTTTCTACTTCAATTTATATGTCAGTATATCATGCTAATCACGATTATAATTGATGACATTGTATTTTATGCTATTGCACAGATAATTAGAGACAAATTTAAGCGAAAGTTATTAATTCTAATTCGGATTATTTTAGCGCAAGGCTTTGCCATCAGCTTAAAGGAATAATGTGATTAATATCAGCAGTGTTTCTAACTCTCCACCTCTGTCCTATGCCATCATGATGAAACTGCTAAGTTGGCTTATAACATCTGCGTTCGTTCTAGCCTTATGTACAGAGACCGAATTGAGTTCCATCATCCATGTCTGGCAACGCTGGACATGAATTGGAAAGTCACATTGCAATCGACCTTGTTCCAAAGGTAACAACTCCGCTTGTTAATAATGTGAGAAGTACATGCAATACAGTACACTGTTTTTGACTGCATTAGAGCTAATGTTTTATTGAAGTTTTACGGTGTTCCCTGATTGGTTTTTCTGAAGTACATCGCAAGAGAAGACCTAGACTGTTGCTTGGTACATACAAGTAGACTACATGCAATCAGATTCGCAGGCGCAGCGAACCTTTTGAACAACGTACAAAAGAGATCTACCACCACAAAAGATTATCCAACAATGGCACTATACGTTTGTGGAAAAATGAAAGTGCATTGAAAAAAAAAGTTATAGTCAACCGAAACCGAAGACTACTGGTGATGTCGCAAATATGGTGCACGCTGTGGATTTCGTCGTATCCCGAGCAAATCAATTACTAGCTTCACGGCAGCTGCGGATATCTTCCTCCTCTGTACACATGCCTTAGGCTGTATGCTGACAAGGTGCAGATGGTAACAGGAACTGAAATCTGATGATAGGTCCAAATGCAAAAACTTTGCGGTGGACATGCTACCACTGTTTGCATGAAGATATAGGATTCCTGCAACACATTCTTTTTACCTTTGATTGTTTTGTATTTCGTGCTGAGGCATATAAGGCCATGTTGATTATATTTTATGGTAGGGCTGCCTGCTTTGCTGGATGAAACAAGCAACCTTCTCCCCAGACCATCGAATTTATGCAGTACGTTAAAAAAAAAAAAAAAAGTCGAAAATTTTTTTTGTCAGGACGGATTCGAACCCAGGCCTTTTCTATACGGCGTGGAAAGATGGCCACTGTGCCACCACAGTAGCTTTTTACGGACAAACTCACTTTCCTGTTCCAAGAAAACCAGATAAGCACAGCATGCGAATATGGGGGATTACAAAAGTAGAAGTTACCTGAGTAGAAGTTTCAGGCATGAACCATAGGATATTTACCCAAGGTCTCGCTCTGTTAGGGGCCCTCTGTCTCCAAGTAATTGGTACAGCTCATAAGTGAAAGAAGATTCGCATTTTCAATGCTACAGGGCTTCTCCGGTGCTAAGACCACTACTGCGGCATTCTATTATACTGAGATTCCATCCCGAAAATGTCGGACTGGTCGTGGTGATCTAATTCCTCTGGCCGCCTCTGTCACTTTTCGTAACTGCTCCGTTCCTTTTTGTAGGGATGCGTTAACAAAATTTCTTCAAAATTGCAGATACTGATGGGTGCCAACGTTAATGGAAACATAATCATGACTGCAGCTTCTATGGTGGACACTGTATCTGAAAGAATGTAGAGAGAAATCGAATTCAGGTTTGGTATCCTTTGTATCATTAATGCCGTACATTCCAAGTGTTTTGAATTTCCCAAGTTAACCGTTCAAATACAACAAACGGTCACAACTGGCTAATAACGTGACTAATCAATAAAGCTGTTACAATCTATTTGGAACACTCTGTATATTAGTGCAAATAATGCTGGTGTCATTAAAATTTCCCATGTGTGTGTGTGTGTGTGTGTGTGCGTGCGCGCGGAAGTCCCCTCCCCCTTTTTTTTCCAGATCAGTTGAAGTTGCAAATTTTTTCCTGGGAACAATAGCATATACCAGGAGGTATTTTGATTCAGTTCTTGTCTGTTCATTTACCTGTTGTATAATGTCTAGACGGGATATTCGGGTTGCAAAGGCGGATTCAGCTTTGTTTTCTGTTTTTTTTTTTTCTCTTCTTTTTCTTTTGTTTGTTGGAGGAAGGATGATTAATAGCATGGGAAAACAAGGGAAGACCTTTTGGACTGCATATATAAATAGCGCAAGAATGCTACTACTCAATAACTGTATTGAGTAATAATTGTCGAATCCGCTATTGTCGCTAATGGCAGCAAGCGAATAATAATGTCTATTTTTTGAACTATATACGGAGCATCTTACAATTTCACATTTTAATGAAATGTGGCCTGCAATTCTCGACAGGCAAAGTTGCAATGTGCTCCATATGGTAACCTCCAGTACTAGCCAATCCACAGCTCCGTAGGATGCACATGCCCTCAAACAAAATTTCCCACAACTGACTTCAATGTCGGTGGTGCGCCCTAAACCATTATGCCTCTCCCTCTACGCAGCTTAACCAAAGAAAGGTAGGTGTGTCTTGTAACCGAATAGAACCATCTTTTAAATAAGATGTGTAGGTCGAGCATAATCATGTTTAATGAGGCAGTCACATTTTTAGGGAATGAAGATGAATGACTTCATTATGTTCTTTTTAACATAACGGGAAGCTTCCTTGGACGTACAGCAGTTATGTCACCTGCCACCACTTTGGAAAGGTCTAGGTTCAAATCCCATCAGAGAGAGATGAGGAACGTATTCAAGATTTTAAGTGAAACTGTATTGCTGGTCTTAAGCAAAGGTGTTTTTCTTAGGATTTTTTCGAAGTTCTTCATCCCATGCCACAGCATCGGATGAAGAACTTGGTTCTAATACAAATAACTCAATGGAAAGTTATGTGACCGACGAAAAAATCATTCATTTTATCTTTTCGAAAGTGTGACCACTTCATTAAATGTTCCTATAATCGAGCTACGTGTGGTATTTTAATATGATTTACCACTAACATTTTTTATAAACTACTTTTATAATATTAAAAAAAAATTAATTCGTCCTTTGCTATTAATAATTATACCTTAAACAAAAAGTGCGTTAATTGCCTACATTTATAAATATTTCACAAACATTAATTATATTTAGGGTGACCAGGTTATCAGGCATGAAAATCAAGTCTAAAATTCTAGGGATTTAAAGATCGGACAAAACCCACTTTGAAGAAGAAAATTAGGGATATTGCCAGGATACAGTTGTAAAAGCCAGGATGATGTAATTTTTATCACCTTGATAAAAATACGACTTCCTAATATTAGCAACGCCAATATTATTTCGTAAAATAGTGCACAAATAAATTAATAATTTAATTTTTGCTTCAAGAAAATTATCACTCTGTACGAACACCAAAATTCCAATCCAGGTACAATTAGCACATTTTCTATTAAAAAAGAAAAACTCTTACTATAGGAATACAATAATTAAAATATGTTTTATAAATTATATAAAACAAATTAGTTAATGTACGCATTGCGTTACATTTCAGGAGAGTTTCTTTCTTTCTTTTTTTTCTTTTAGTGAATTTCTGTTTTTCTGAATTTCTTTTTTTTTATTAGTAGAAGTGGAAAGAATAATTAATTATCTTGTTACTAATTAATTATTATTTGGTTAACTAATAATATATTAAATCAATTGTTTTTATTCCACTGCACATACCTCTCAACGTTATATGACTCACAGGAACATCACCAGAAGGAGAAGTAAAATATGGTCTGCCTCAACCAAGGATACCTTCTTATTTATTTATTTATTCAGTTTATTGCTTTTTACAAACACCCCTAGAACAGCATGCAAGCTAGAAGGGTGCAAATAAGGAACCTACAGAAAATAATTACAATAAAATAATCAATGACAGTATTGATCAATAGAAATATGTATAATTGATATTTGACATTTACATAAATATAAGGAATTGGATAAACTGGACTTTAGATAGGAGAGTTCACTGGTTCCTCGGATCAAGGGAAAAAAACACAGTTGGTTCTTTCTTACTAGACATCTTCAAGGGGTTAAGGCGTGGCTCATGCTGGAAATATATTGTTCAGGAAGGAAAGGTTGTTGAGTTTCATTCTTAATGGAAACTGAGAATTCTGTGTGCTTCTGTAACGGGATCTGGGACCACTTGGACAATGGACTCTTTTTCCATTTGAGAGACATCCTCTAGAGGTCAGCAGCTGACATCCGGAACACAGCATTTCTGGGATATATGATTAATTGGTCTGGACCTTTCTTTTACCAATCTCGATCTGGCAGTTGTTGGGCAGGATGGTGTACACGCGATGCATAATCTCAGTCTGGTAGTTTATACTTCACGTTTTGTCCAGCACTTTTATCAAATATTATCTTCCGTAGTTTGGGACACTGCGGTATTCCACAATTTTCAAGTATGTAATTAAAGAATTCTGTAAATACTGTTCCTTTCAGGTTAAGCACACATGCGCCTCCATGTAACCCCGGACACATGTCCTTGCCTTAACCTGTGAATGTAATAATTTCCCCTTGCTTACCAGCCGTTCGGGGGTGGCTCTAGAACAGGGCAATAAACAGATAATAGTAATAATAATAATCGCACCAAGTTGCCTTCCATCCATGCAATCTGTCTTTCCCATTTAATCCGTGAGCGTTGAATTACATTGGTTTAAACGATAAAAGAAAATACATGTAAGCCCAGCAGAGGAAACTGTTTATCCCAAATAATAAATGATTCCGGTTCAGCCTTAATGGCTTGTTTCAGATGTCTGAAATTTGATGGTCACTATGGTGCTGTGGTAAGAGGAACTGTTAAGGAAAAGTGTCAAATGTGGTAGCCTTTCTCTGTCCATTTTCTTTGTCAAGTATTTTACAAGCTACTAGCCCTAAAACATTTTTTTTTTTAGTTGAGAGTGAAGGTGGATCAGCACGTTGTTCGGGAGAAAGCTAGTTTGAGTATTATAAGTTAAGATTAGGCGGGCATATTGGAAGGCGTTTGTAGATACAAAAAACGAAAGGATTAATTCTCCAGCTTTGTTGTTAATCCTCCAGTGACCAGTAAAAATATGCTGTTTCAAGAACTTCTCAAAACACTGGTTGTTTTTAGAAATTCTTGAAAGAATTTCTAGGAAAAAACGTTTCAAATATTTATCCATTTTGTTTGCTCAGCACTTGTAAGGGCTGATCGTGGTCTAGACGCGAGCGAAAGACCAACAACGTTCAGATGATCGCTCGTTTTAGTTCACTACACCGCAAATATTTTTATTCTGCTAGTCAGACTGCAAACAGTGGCCTACAGGGCAGTTTCCCCTAGCGGTTTGCTACGGACTAAAGATATGTAGGAAAGGGATTCGTTGGGTACATTTATTCTCCATTCATGTTCAACAACATAAGCGAACGATAAAGTTTAAAATTGGCTTCTTTCGATATCTATCTTCAATGTATTTCTCATTACGCCATCGAATTTCTTATGAAGAAAGTTGGTACTGTTAACGATATTCATTTCCTGACAAATTTCGGATTCTTAAGTCTTATGAAAATAATTTAAGAAGACGTCTACTTTATTAGGATTCATAATGGCTAGGAATTCAAATCAGAAACGGCTGATTTTCAGATTTAAATCAAAATAACCACTAAGTCTTGAATATTACTTATTCAAGCATACAGTATGTGTGAGTGTTTTATTATTCAAAAATAAATTAATACCATCTGGTTATCCAATTTCCTTCACCTTTTGACAGTATCCCAAACAGTATGAGGAAACTGCTGTAGAATATTAACCACACCCCCTCGTACTACTTAAGGTTCACTTATAAATCCGGTTTTGTCTCGTGTACTTATTTTTAGTTCGTTCCAAAACAAACAAATGACTCGAGGCCAATTGTACACTTTGGAGTGTCCACTTTAATTAATCAACCTCCTTCGAAAATTGAATAAATGGACTTTCAAACTTTTGTATAACGCGACAAGTCCACTTAGAACTGCTGGATATATAACGTATTCACGTATTGTTGGACATCGTTCTGACTTTTATAATTTCTTGTAGAGTAGAGTAGACACAACACACAGTAGTTCATCCAGATTTGATTCGCCCTCTCTCTTATGGACATAGGGTGCACTAACCCTTTCCGCTGTGCAAGGTTGTATGCTTTTGATTGTGGAGAAAGAAACACAACAAAATTTTTCTGAGAGATTTTACATTACACTTTTGTTTCTCGATAATTTTCCATTGAGCAATAGCTGTCATGTTTGTTCACAAATTGTCCTCCATGGAAACATTTAATTAGACTTTAGAAATGCGATATTGCTAGAAATAATTTGGACAAGCATTTAACTGAGCAATCATACGGAACTTCACAAGTGGCTTTTTGCCAATCATAATTGTTTGGATGCAACCAAATGAGTCCCACTAAATCTAACGTGGTTTCAAAACCTCATCAAGTCAGAAAGAGTAATTATTCAAATCCCTATTGATCGCACTAGAACAGGTAAATCCAGTCTAATAAACCTCTGTTTGGAACTCCCTTAAAAAAAAAAAAAATGATGAGACTCCCGGAACTAATTACGTCGGACCTCACTAGGGGATGCGTGTCCCCATTGTACAACAGGGCGTTTCTATGACCATCGAACACCAGAGGTCGTCTGCTTGGTGTGAAGCTTTGATAACACTGTTCTGTTTGGCGAGTCTCACCCGGCTACCTTCCCCCCGTCTGACAACATTGTGGACACTTCTTCTGTGGTGTTTGCGGGGATTAATGAGGGGTGGAGAACGTGATCCTCCTCTCTGATCTGTACGTGATCCCCGAGCAGAACTTTTACAAACTCTGTCGTCTGGGAAGGGCTACTTATCTTATCTTTACGTGCCTCTTGAACACCCGCTGTGATCATCTGGTTCGATAGTCCACCGACGTGAGTGGTGGAACAAACCCGGCCTTCGACCTTGTCCTCTCCTGCATGCTGTAGACATCCCATCTCCGCCTCTCAGCAGGCACTTCGACGTGATAGCATACATTGGAAAGCGGACTTACTCGCACTGAGGTAGTTGTGGAACACGCAACTACCTGGATGCTAGTAAATTCAACTATTTTAATGACAGGTGTTGAGACCAAGAGGGTTGTTTCAAATAAGCATTGAGCAAAGTATGGCAATGAGGAGCCAGTATATTACTTATTTTATATAGTTGGTTTGCCAGTTTTTATCGGGTGAAAATAACCCCGCACTCCTGAAAGTGATCGACTATCTTCTAAAAGGTTTCTTCCACCATTTAGAGAAACCTTTTAGAAGCTCCTGCCTGATGGTATCACAGACTGAGATAAATCGATTGGGGATTTCAATAAATGTAAACGTAACAAACTCTTGTGACGTGTTATATCTTTAATGTCTGCTGGCAACATGAGCTGCTAACTTTTTATTAGTTGGCCAACTTGATTGTGAACTTTCAAAAATTTCTGATTCTGTGAGACCAGCGGCTTTATACAATTTTTATGTTTTGGAGAAACTTAGGCTAAGGCATATGGTATTCGGTTAAATTAAAAAAAAACATGGTTGAGTATGTTGAAGTCCTTTAAGACTGGAGCATCTGTTGTACGTGATTTAATTGATTTATTTATCGTAAATTTAAATTCAAATAATCAATCAATTAATTTAGAAACAAATTGAAAAGAAACCCACCTTCAATAGTAGGTCGTCTACACTTGACAATAATGCACCATCAAACCAATAAAATTTTAACGATGAATAATTAAAAGCGTTTTTTTTTTTTTAAACATTAGTTGCGCATGCTTAACGTTGGTCTTGGGGGAAGGGCTATTGGTAAGACTGCAGAGGTATCTCGAAGGCAAACGAAAGGTCGACCAAGAGCATCACATGATGACTATTATTCGGCGCCAACAAGGAGATACCATTGGGAGTTGACAGTTCTTATTATAGGGTTGAATATAATTTGGCTCTTATAATGATCTCTTCCTCAACAGATTAGCTGGAGTTGCGTCAAGTAGGCCGTGCATATTTTTCTTGATATCTCGGATTTTATGATTGTAATTTGACTTTTGAACATCAGTGTATTCTTATCTATAACTGTATGACGAACGATATATTTTTACGCGTTAAATTGGATTTAAATAAATATTTCAAATGAAATTTAGAGGGCAAAAACATCAGTATTCCTCAATATCTAGTCGAAGGGCCAAATTTTTTGATTCACTTGAATTCGATTTATTGATATTAGATTTTTAAAAAATTCTGGTTCTCTGTTGAAATCAATGATTCATTGGTGAAATGGCAGAAAGGGTGAAATTATCATTTATAATTAAGTGTCATATGATTATTCCGTAATATTAATCCCGTCTTCATCAGGTTTACCATTTAAAACGTTCTCATCGTATTTTTAATTCCATTTAAGAAAGGCAGCAACGCCGAAAGGTTAGAGATCGGAACCAGTGCCGGATTTAGGTAATCTGGGTCCTGGCATACCTAATTTTTGTGGCCTTAAAAAAAAAAAAAAACATCGTGGAGGTCCTAGAATTAATAATAACTGAGTTGTTCTGAGGGGGGGGGGGAGACTGTTTCAGGCCTCTTCAAGTTCTTGAAGGGATCGTATTCAATTATTTGATGGAATTGCTTTGCTCATTTTAATGAGACTCCTTGTGAAGAGATTGAGGTAAAGATTTACAGTCATTTTAATTTGTTTTCCATTCCATATCATTAGATCCAATTTATTTCACCATTGAGCATGTTTGCACAGACTTAAGAATATTGCCCGAAACAAATTTCAATAATGAAAGAAGAGTACAAAGCTTATATTATTTAGTTTTATTTGCGCTCCATAACGTATGCTTTTACTTTGTAATAGAATAGGCTTAATCCTTTTTTTCGGGTTTGTGTTCGTTTCAAGCTCAACTGTGTCAAAAAGACTTATTAGAAACAGATTGAAGTTCGTTCAAAATTCAGTTTGGTGTGGAAACGGTGCAACAATGGTAGCGTCATGACTCTAACGTAAGGGACGATGAGAAAATCCAAGATGGCGTCAGACAATCTGTTTAATGTGTTGGAACAGTGCTGCGTTGCCTAATTTTTTAAAAATAAAATGAAACGACATTGTCTGTCGCACTCGAACCTTCTAGATGATGGATCCACAGTCAACGCCCAATGTGACTATCAAGACACTCGGAAATGGAGGAAACCTGAACCTTCTCTAAGAGTAACCATTTATATTTCTTTACCAGCAATGCCTATTTATTTCATTCATTATTTGCACTGAAATTCAACTAAATGCCAGTTTAAAGTGGCAGCAGCCAATGGATGAATAATGCTTTCTAAATTATTCTACTTTTTTCTCAAAACTTGGAAAGAGACTAAAGATCTTTGTGTGTTTGAATAGATTTGACTTCATATACAGATCCGGTCAGCCGAGAAACTATTTCCTCTGACGTACTGTTGGCTGGAACTAACGTTGAATTCCATTGCTCAAGTTTAGACGATACCATAAAAGAGTACGGGGAATCCTTCGAATACCATTTAGATACAAAATTCGACTCCGCTTTACTCGCGTATTTAATTTGTCTAGAACGCGAGCTAATGGCAACTGTTTAAAGACAGACCATCTATACTGCGAGTTGAAATG
Organism: Mastigoproctus giganteus; assembly: GCF_048544385.1. NCBI lineage: Eukaryota > Metazoa > Arthropoda > Arachnida > Uropygi > Thelyphonidae > Mastigoproctus > Mastigoproctus giganteus. Next base: position 91,622,190 of record NC_143586.1, on the reverse strand, counting down.
CTCTCTGATGAGCGTGCAACAGGCGAAAGAGACAAAAATAAAAGAAAGCCTCCCTGTTTTAATCTCCCCTTCTTTCACCAGTGACTCGGATCCTTTTTAGTATCCTGGCAATTAGAAACGGAGACCGGAAGGGACTCACAAAAAAGTTTGACATCGCGACGACAACAATAATACCATCTGACGTAACAATTACTTTCCATTTCATTTCGTACGACAGCGGAGACGCTGGGCGAAGACCGGGCTGCCGTTATCTCCGTCAGATAGACCTTCTCCAGAGACACGGGCCGACTGTCATAATTAACGGAGAACAGTACCGTAGTCAGTCGCCACCTTCTAGCGGTACTATTTTAGCCGCACAGGACTGCGGCGCAAAAGACGTCTGAATTACGGGTTGCAATCGGCCATTACCGTCGTGTTTCTCTTTATGTAATGGGCCGGCACTACGCCACACGAGACCCTCCGAGATCCGCAGAACGCGCATCTGCCGCAGAACTCGAGAGAGAAGAGCAGATGTTGCGCAGTCTTTCCATTTGTCCATTTTCACCCCTTCAATACTTTTAAGCGCGCTAATCTGTTAAGGGGAAGGGGGTGGGGAATAAATGATGAGAATCGCGCGAAGAGACTAATTCGGGAAAGAATTTAAAAAACAACAAAAAAAAAGCATTATGTCCGCCTTCATTTCCTATCATTACAGCCGAAACGTTAAACTAAATGGTAGCCATGGTAACCAACAACGTTTAATGTACGCATTTCATCGGTGGAAGTAAACATATCGTTATTGTCTTATTGGGGAGGTACATATTGCTCCGGTTTACGCCTTTACGTGGGTTTCAGCCATTTAGGGTTGTTAGCAAACGCTGAACCATATTTCGGTAATGTGGAATGGCTCAGTTTTTGATTTTCATTATTTTAATCGTTTAATTTAGCTGGAAAATTTCCTTCGTGTGACACTAAAGGATAGCTAAACATATTTCTGCAAATGAACTAAAATACTGTTATACTACGTTGAAGAGATAGTTGCAGTTTGCAACTGTCTCTTGAATGTTTGTGTAATAAGTGTTTTAATTTCATAAAAATCATTAATTACGCTACTTTTTATTTTTAATTTTTAAATATAGTATTTCTGCAAAGTTTACAGAGTGGAAAACCGTAGAAAAGCGTACATTAACGTGCAAATTGTAGTACTGTGTAATTAAGAAATTCCCCGTTCAACGTGTTTTCGTTATTACGCGATTTTTAACGCAACACATCCGAAGGTATGCGATTTTCTTGTCATCGGAGTCAGTCTAATTTCATTGTTGAGTGGAGGTTATAATTACACTGTATGACCGAAAAGGAATTCGGAAAAAAACTGGCAGTTTCAAAAACGGCTTTTAATTCGCGAAAACCTAAAATAAAGTAATACACACCATTGGACTTAATGATAGCCTCAACCCTCCTCGGCATTGTTTTCATCGACTTCCGATTGGTGTCGGCTGGAATTCGCTGTCACTTCTACACTGCATCTGCAAAGCCGGTTTGGAAGTAAATCGTTTTGACGGTGACCTAACGCGGAGCTTCAATTCGTCCCACAGGCTTTCAGTGAGGTTGGGTCAGAGCTTTGAACGAAACAGTGTAGCTTTTCGACATCATTGTCCACAAACTAGGAAAGGATTCGTCGTGCTGATACTGTCGGGAAGTTCAAGAGGTCTAAGTAGGCCAAGGACTTCATGGTTTTCGACACTCCATTAATGCACTGCTCGCTGAAATAGCCCCATACCACCAAGTCTTCTCCGCTTAACTCTATAGTCGAGACGATAGGACTGGAAGTGCCCTCCTGACATTCAACCATCGGAACAAAATTTGTGTAGCGAGATTTGCCGCTTCGTAGCGCCGCCGCTGTTCTAAAGTCTACGAGCGTCGGAACAATACCATACAAATGCCATTTCGTATTGGTGATCGTGATATTGGGCTTATGCTCGGCTGCCCAACCATTGAACCCAAGGCTATCCAGCATCTACGGACAATTGCGTATTGGCGAATGTTCCCGTTCAATTGAAACTGTTTCACGATGTTTTTCGCAGATGACATGCGCGCGAAGCACGAACAACCCTCGTTATGGTTCGTCGAACGCATTCCTTGAGTTTTTGAGTCTGTCCAGATCTTTTTTTTTTTTTGAGAACCTCCGGCCTTTGATCTTTGAATACCATCCGTCACAGTGTATTTCGAGATGTTCAAACAAGTCGCAGTTGCGTGCACAGGAAGGATACTGATGATGGATACTGACATATTGGCTTTTAACTCGGTGCTACCGGCAGATCCATCAGATTTATATTGGTATGCCTAAGCCGATGACATAAATGGTGACAATTTATAGTATAAGGACGCAATTTGCCAAGTCTGCAGTTTCTTTTTTAAATCATGAAGAAGAAAAAAAATTGTGTTTGAAGAATGCTGTAGTTTGGTTCCCGAATAATTTAGTGAATATTAGAACAACAACAAAAAAGCACTTGTTGTCGCTTTATACAAATATTCGAATTCTCTTCCGTTATTTTTTATTTGCCTGGTGAGTAGTGATAACTTATCTCTGCTCTTATTTGCATACCGCTTCCTGTACGGATGCCATTATGTCAAAGGCGTTTAAATGGGCGCTTTCGATAACGATTTGTTACGATATTTTTGCTGGCGAAGCATTTTAATGTCGTTAAGCATTTCCATTTCCCAACACAACTGGTACTTGAGTTTTTTTGAATAAGACATCTTTAAAAATACATACAAGTTAGTTAATATACGCAGCGCGTTAAATTTCAGGCGCGTTAACGAATAGTAATAATTCACGATTTATAACAAAATAGGTCAACTCACCGACATGAAAATTTGTTAAGAAGATTCTTAAAATATTCTAAGTGCTGAATTTTGAAATGGATCAGAGCTCCTGTTCCTAATGCTATGAAATCGGAATTGAACTCAAAAAAATTCCATAGCAATCCACGTTTTTCTTATCGATCAATGGGAACGAGGGGTGTGAAATCCTAACTAGACCTGAAATTTTTACAAGGACCAACCAAGCAATAGGTTGAAAATTTGGCCTCAATCCGACTTTTTGGGGGAAGCAGTGGCAGGTTAGGCTGAGACCAATTTTAAAAGTTTTCCAGGGGTTGATGAAACAGACGCTGACAATATGATACCGATTGAACTTTTTCTTATTAAGGAACGTGTAAACATCCGATAACATACTTCCATTACAAGTTAGGTAATGTACACAGTGCGTTACATTTCAGGCGCATTCTTTGTTTTTCTTAAATCGATTTTTTTTCCCTGTGATTAACTGAAGTGAAAAGTAAATATAGTTATGTTCTTATCAATTAATTACTAAGATTAAAACTTTATGGAACATTTGATAAAACGCTATAGTTTTGCATTCTCTAAACGTAAATGTTCACTTTAATTAGAACTGTATAATATTTGTTACTCTTCTCCCATTTACTTTTAAGTCTCTTTTTCTCTCTGTTATATGTATCTCTTCACAAGCGACACCACGTTCACGAGTCTTGCATAACAAACTAACAACACTTCATTAAAACTGCATTTAATCTATGAATTTATATTTTTCTGATTTTAATGCAATTTGGAATGGTTTGACAAATCTTTCTGTATGAATCAAGCGTAAAATTTCATGAAAATCCATATACTGGCAATTGAGTTGGCCGATGGAGGGAATGGTGGAGACAATAGGCGTACTTTTCAGGATAATGTCCACTGTGTTAAACGGAGATTAATAAAGATGTTTGGATGAAGGCTCCTCCGAGTATTGACTACAATGTTCGTAGTGTACCAGTTGTTACGATATTACTGGTTTACTGCCAGTGTTCCAATCACCAACGGGATTTGAATCCAGACATCTCCAAACGAGTGACATTGGCGAAACTACTATACTGCCACCGAAGACGACATAATAAACAACTGCAAATGGCACATTAATTAATTATTATAAGATTATGGTTAGTATACGCTGGAAAGGTCTCCGTAAAAGACCGGGATTCAAGCCCCTGACTGTTAAATACGGTCGATCTGCCAACCCGCACTGGGCCAGCGTGGCAGATTATGGTTCGTTTCCCTCAACATGAATTGTTGAGGAGGCTTCCATCCTGCAGTGGGTTGATAATGGCTGCAGTTTACTTTTTTATACGCTGGAATACTCTTGTTTCCTTTATTCCAGCAGCAGGAGGATTCGTTAGTCATAATCATCTGACTTAGTTTTGGTATTGATGCACTTACAGTGTTTTCTACGAGTGTGGTCTGTCTGCTGGCCTTAAACCATGATTCTTCGGGGTAAGGAAGGAAGGGATTCTTCGCTACCCACTGCTTGGCAAGCCACCAAGGAATGTTGAAGCCAGAGTACTCATACACCCTGTTGAAACATATTATGGATGGTGGTCAGAATACAGATGGGGAACGAATGCGTTTTTTAGGGAGTGAATAGACTCATCACTCATTTTTGAAACTTAAGACAGGCAACACTAAATATCTGATAGTCTGATTAGCTTCGCTGTTAATTCACTTTTTGTCATGTAAACAGCCAGAAAAAAAGTTAATGACTTTGGCATAATTAATTAATGTGGAGAATAACACATCAGAGGCAGACGAAAAATGCAGAACTGCATATTAAGGGAAGCGGAAAATGCAGGAAAACACACAGAGAGAGAGAGAGAGAGAGAGAGAGAGAGAGAGAGAGAAGGTGGAATAGCGGATTAAAGCTAACTGCTGTAATTGCAGGCCAAATTATGTTCGCAGAAAAAAAAATAATAAATAAAGCGTAGAAGAATTTCAAACTACCAAATTGGATATTCGGGGAAGTGTGAAATTTAGAGCAGTACATTAATTAAGGATAAACAGCACAACGGATATCCAGAATTAAGCGAAAATTTAGATTTTAACTCCATAACCAGTTAAATAAAAATGATGGTTCGTTTAATGGAGTTTCGTTGCTAATGGAAATTCCCACAGAAAATTATGAGTTAAAATGTAATGGATCCAGCAGATCGAGTACTGATGGTAATTTTCGAGTGTTGTTATAACGAAACGTCTCTAAGTGACTGTTGCTAAGAGAGAAAGAGGGACTTATCTATAGTTTAGGGAGAGCAATCGAGGTTTTTGGAAGTGAAATCTTCCAAAAACCCCGTTGGGAAGGCAAAAGTATCGCCTTTCGCACAGCCGCTAAGAGAGAGAGAGAGAGAGAGAGCTGACTTTCAAGTTCTCGTGCGAATAAAAATGTCTTTTTCGAGAAGAGGTTAAACCCCCCCCCCCCCCCCCCCGAAAAAATGAACGGTGCGTTAAATGCCAGCAAAGATTTTTCAAGGTAAACTAAATCATTCATATGTTTTTATTTAAAGGTGATGCCAAGTAAACAAGTCAACTGCTGCAACAAGACACGTCTACGATTCTTCAGTTTAATGAAAATCGTGGAACTTTGGAACCAAGAAATTGCTTTCTCTGAAGTTACCATCTATTCAGAGCGTTTTTCTCTTCACTCCACGTTTTTTTTTCACTGACTGATCCTTTCGAGGTTCTTGAACTCCACTTTGGGAATCTCTGTTTATATGAATGCCCCCCGTAGAAAGAAAATAAATCTTCTCAAACCCAAGAAAACCTGATAAGATGGTTATGACGAAGATTTGCTGAAAGCTCTCCTAAGGCATGTGTACGCTACTTGTACATCAACTAAATTAGGACATTGCTAAGGGACTTCCAACAGTAATGCACCCAGGGGTTTTTTTTGGAGGAGGAGGGGGAAGACAGCTGAGGATCATAGTCATTGCTTTGACAATACGCGCGTTTTTTCAGGAGAGGTTGAAGCCCAACAGCCAATCCCTCCTCCCTGAGGGCGCCCCTAGCTTCCAGTCATTTCAGTGCTGTTCAGATACTCGTGTTTGTTTCTTAACTTTTGGACAGTGGCGTATGTATAATGAGGTGCTAAATTCAATGATGTACTATATTCATATTACTCTTCAAATAATTACTTTGGGCAAACTGATGAGCTCATTAACAGCTTCTTCCATAGAGAATTATGTACTTTTTTATGTCGCGCTTTCATAATAGCCTTGCACACAAAGCGGCTGATCCCGCATTCGCACCTACTTTCAATGAATGGCAACGATTCAAGGTCACGTGGAATTTGAATCTGGAGAACCTGGATACACGATGCGTGGATTACTGACCTAGCTAGTGACCTCGCATCACACCTGTCGGGCCATTAATTACAGGTGTAATCAGGACATTACATCTGACGGGAGAAAATGGATGAATCACGTGATCCTCACACACACACACACACACACACAGTTCTCATCTGTTCGTCCTTTGATTCCGTGGCTGATGCGGAGATATTCTTAGCGTCAACGTTGACAGTTCAGACGGTACTGATAAATCCTCTTGTTTCGTGGAAGCCCATGGGGATTTTGACGTTATTTCAAGGTAATGGGCAACCGCGTCTAATTATAGTCTTAGCGCAGCGATGCGTACGATAGAAGAAGAACGGTGTGAAGTGGGAGGGAACTCATAAATATGGACACCAGACTGGCTGAACTCTTCCAATCGATTTTACTCGACTGAGAACAAACGACCGTTTTGTTCCACAAGTCGTTCAACCAGGAGAATGTCTGACACGTGTGGTTCACCTTTACCTCAATGGAGTTCAGCTTTGTTTCGAAAATTCTGGGATTGATTCATAAAAAAAATTGTTTGTTTTATGAGAGAGAGAGAGAGAGTTTAAATGCAATATGTCAGTTCTGTTCCACTCCCACCCTTTCTTGGAGAAATTTTAAAACTGATTACAAACATCTGATTGTAATATTCTTGAAAGATTTTTGATTCTACGTAATGGTGATACATTCAATGAATGATAACTATTCTGCTAGGTAGAAGCGTATAGATTACGCGCTTAAAATAGAGAGAGAAAAAAAAACGAGATTTTTATATTTTAAATTTCTTTAAAATCTCATTTGAAAATTCTGTGTAATACTCCAGATGTGTCCTATAGACTGCTGAAACATTTTTAGTAGGATTTTTCTATAACCATTAAGGATAAATATTGGAAATATTACGCAGAAACTAAACTTCATAACGGCAACTTTTCCAGCTTTACCAAGTTTAATCTTACCGGATATTAATAACTGAGCTGCACGAAATTTATGTTACTGAGAGTTGTTGCCCATTTTCCACGATGGTAATTGCGGTATCAATCTTAGAAGATGGCCTCTCTTTTAAAATAACTGCTTTAATAGTTTTTCTCCGTATATTGCGTCTTTCTTTAGAAGAATGGTCAAAGTCCATAACTGGGAGTCAGCGGAGAGTAGTTAAAACGCCAGTTATTTTGAAAACTTTAATTTAATATTGGAAAGTCTAATGGTATGATAAAGGCATTATGTTAATTAATATAAAGCACACCTCAAACATGTCAAAATAATTATCTTTAGTTTCAAGATTGCGGCATATTTCATCACAGGTAAGTTGACCACAGTTTTATGGTCAACTTACGCTCAACAATATTGTTGAGCGTGTGTTGTAGCTCCCAGTGTTTGTCTCACTCTCTGTACAGCCGCATGGGTAGATGAGTAGAGAGCAGCTTGAGATGTGCTGCTTAGATTTACCCATGATAAAGCTGGCCACAGCCGTGTTTCGTGCTAAAGATTCATAAGACTTGGTAACTGTGACCCGATTGTGCGTAACTAGACCTGTCAGTTATATATATCGATTAAATATCGTAATGGGATTGTAGAATGCATTCAGAGCCTGCCACTTGGCAATGAAGTGCGCATTTGCGTGCTGGTATTACATAAAATACGCCAGACAAGGATATTATGTTGGCGAAACGTATGACCTTCTTTTCCAGAATAAAATAGGCTCGTTTTTGTTTCTAGTTTGTTTCGGCTCTGAGGAAATAAGAGGTAGAATTCATCTCAAGGATTTAAGAGAACTCATTCGAAGCTTTATACTATTGCAGCCAGTCATGATGAGGTACAATGGATATTTAACACCTCTTTTAATACTGAACTGTCATTCTGGGATTGCCACCGTATATTATCCAAAAAATTCTTCGATGTTAAAGCGATATGATTTTGGCATAGTCAGTAAATCGTGGAATTTTTGTCATTCATGGAATTATTGTTAATGAAGTTAACTGCTATATTAACTAATAAAGTTAAGAGATTGATCACTGTTTATCATTAATCATTTGCCATTAATAATTTAATATAATTCATTATATGTAAGTAGAGTAGATGACTTTAGAATTTGTCACCACTGTCTCATTTTTTGGGTCTTTGAATGATAAGTAGATTGCACCTGTCAGTGTTAATTTTGAAATTATATCGATGTGCTCAAATACTAAATTTACTTAGAGGAAATTGTAATGATTGGCATTGTTTTAAATTATTACAAGTTGAAAAAAGTTTAATGTCATCCGCATATAATAGAATTTTAATGTCTTCGGGATAGTTAATATTTGCAAGGTGATTGATATGTATATACTGTATTAAACAAAAGTGGTCCCAAAGAAGGGCCCTGCGATATTCCAGTACGAAATGTAAAATCCTTAGAGAGCGTACCAGATAATTTAATTAGGTAATCCATTAACTAAGTTAACAGAGAGTTAATTCCATACTTGATAAGTTTTTGTTTCAGGAAGCATGATCAATAGAATCAAAAGCCCTGGATAAATCGATTTAACTGACATCAACCGCTATTCTCTTATCTAGTTCAGTATAAACATATTTCCAAAGGAGACGAGGTTGGCCATAACCGATTCACCAGGTTGAAATTCATGCAAATCTTCCGATAATATAGGATTTATAAAGTGTGATAGTTTCTTCTGAATAATTGAGTCAAATATCTTGGATATGCATTTTAGTAATGTTATAGAGTGGTAGTTTGCAATCTCAAGTTTTTTATTTATTTTTTATGTGTATGGGAGTAATGAGTGCTCTTTTGAAGTGAGTTTGATAAACTGCTTCTTGAATTGATTTATTAAAAATACGTCGTAATAGAGGGATTAGAGCAGGAGTTTTTACCTGGGGTCCATGAACTTGGATGGGGAAAAAATTACATCTTTATTTTTACTAATCTCTAACTGAAATTTAGCATTATTTTCGATTATGAATGTAGGCAAAAACCCACAGTAGTATTAACAGTACCTGTGACTTTGTCACCAATAGAAATCACAGATATTTTCATATCACATTACACTTGTTGCAGATATCTCGAAATATCGTTTACGCTCGTCACTATTTCAAAATTATGGTAGTTATTAGGAGCAGAATATGAAGTGCTTCTCTACCACATAGAAGTTTGCTGGCTTTCAAGAGGACAAGTCTTGTAGCGCTTGTTCGAACTAAGGGCAGAAGGTTCACTTTTTCTGAAAGAAAAAGAAAACTCACTCCTGGAACGCTTTGAAAGAAAGGATTTTATTCATGGGTTGGCTTATCTGGCAGATATTTTTAACCATATGAATGAGATAAATCTTTGAATCCAAGGTCCTGAAGTCACCATTATGGATGCTACTGAAAATTACAAGCTTTCTTGGCTAAGCTGCCGATATGGAAGAAGAGAGTGGAGGCTGACATCCTTGCAAACTTTCAAATGCTGGAGGAAGTGCTTTACCAAGGTGGAGTTGAGATTAAAAATTCTCTCAATTTCTTTGAAACGAGAAATCTGCGAACACCTGAAAACACTTCAGAACTCTTTCAAAAGTTATTTCTATCTTGATGGCATTAAGTTCAACCATGGATCCGCAATCCTTTTCTGTCTGATATAAACTGAACCTAGCCAAAGATGAACTCATTGATCTTGGGACAAAAAACTTACTACAGCTGGAGTTTAACTCAAAAAGTTGGAGAATTCTGATGTTCCTTGATAGAAGCCTATTCTTGCCTTGTAAAGCGAGCTGTGGAATCTTTAATTCCATTTTCAAAAATATATCTTTGCGAATCGGGATTTTCAACACTTGTAGCCGTCAAAACAAAAAATTTGAAATCGATTGGATGTCCAACATGGCAGCGTGTTGCCTTGTCAAAGACCACCCCACAGTTTAATGTTCAAGCTAAGCAACAGCAACCTTCACACTGATATGTCTTTAAAAAATAAAATTTAACTTTGACTGCCTACATTTTAAATATATTATCTTTTTATTTAATGTGCTAATAAAGAAGCACATATGTACTTCTTTATTAACATCTATATTACAGTTTTTTTTTTTTTTTAATATTTTGAAAAATGTATTGCAATATATTTGGTTTCCTTTGTGATCCTATGTATTTTATTTATTTAAAAACATTCTGAGAAGGTGCCCATAGGCTTCACCAGAATGCCAAAGGGGTCCATGGCACAAAAAAAGGTTAAGAACCTCTGGGGATGTGAACATTTTATCTGCGAAATAATTAGGCTATTTGTTGAAGGTTGGAAGCGGGGTTAGGTACAGCAATAGGTTGTTTACGTCTAAATGAATTGGCGTACATATTTACAAAAATAAGTTGAAATCGTTCTTTTCCTTCAAAATTTTAATTATTTGGGTATTGTTTCGAGATTCAGTAATAAGTTGTTTAACTTTTTTTTCTTAATTCAGAAAATTCGGATTAAGTTTTATTTTTTATGTATTTTTTGCGAAGGGAAGGAGATGAATTCCAGTTTTAATTTTAAGTTCTCGATTTCGGTGTAATCAGGTTTATTTTTTCTTTGTTTTTAATGTATTAGGATTTGTTATTTTCGGTAACTGGGCAAGATTTTGTAAAACGAAAAACATTTTAAAATTAACCAACAAAAAGATGAATTCACTTTACTTTTACTCAAACTTCACGAATATAGACTTCAGTTGTACAGTTCAGAACAGCTCCTGAACCTTACATCATTTAGGTGGAAAAAATAGTTGATGCAATTGACATTGTTATCGAACGTATTGGGACATTGACGAATAAGCGCATTTTATGCAAATTTTTCACAGTGCAAATATTGGAGAGGCACCCTAGTCGCGCCGTCATTTTCCATCGACATGTGCCATCTGCAATTGCCATGCTGAGCGAAAACGAATTTGAGCAAAATTTAATGTGGACAGGTCGTATAATACCATTTTTCTGGATTTTGTGTAGATGTATTTTACAGCTTTTCAACATTTTGAAGACATCTACCTGGAATATCATTCGCAAGTGGGAAGCAGCTGGCTGTGCCAAAGTTAAACATCGACCAAGGAGACTGCGTATTATGAAAAAAGATCTCTAAACAGCTGGTGGTATTCTCAGAAAAACCCGTCCCAAAAAGTTGCCGAAGAATCAAGCAAGAGGTTCGGAAACGTACAGAACAGTTTCTAGTGCGCGTACTGAACTATACGCAGAGCATTGTGACAGGACAGGTCCTTTCTACGGACGAACTGCCGCCTAAAAAACTTTCATTATGAAAGATATTGCACACAGATGGGTAGGAACAATGGTATGGCGTTCTGAAGAACGGGCTCCTTGAGGAATGGTAAAGGTACAGAAGATGATTGTGTCTAATCAAGAAGAAACGTTTCAGAAAAATACACCGGATGAGGTTTTGTCCACAGAATTAATCGCAAGCGCCAGTTCTTCTAAAGTAAAAGGTAAATTTTTATCCAGAGGGTTGTATTCATCGTATTTATCCAGAGAGATGGAAGATATATTATATATATTGCTTACATCGTCTATAGGAAACAATGTATTCAGAATTTTATTTGCAATATCAGTCCAGTTGAGAGAACCAATATTATCAGTTATGACAGCCCTTAAAATGTTTCTAGAGATGATCTTATTTTGGTTTATTTTGTATATGAGGTCCCATGGAGTTTCATTGCCAGCATGCATTACATAATCCTGTCAAGATTTCAATTTCTTGGTATAAATTTTCTCAACGTATTGTTATTTTAATACTTTCGCATTCTTATTGAAGTTTCCAGATGTTTGCATTTGTACTTTTACTATTTCTGCAGTTCTTCGATAGGAGGAACGGGCTTTATGAACTTGGCATCGGATAAATGTGAGTTCATTTGTCGACGAAGGGGTGCTATATTCTTTCTAGTAGATTTGGAGAGTGTTTTTTTGGATGCTTTTTTGCAAGTACAGCAAGTTCTTCAGGATTGAAATGAGGTATTGGATCAATATTATCCGATGGGAGATCTCTGATAACAGCGTTTTCAAATGCAGTCTAACGAATATTTCGAAGTGGATAGTATGTTAAATTACATGGGGCTATGGTTTTTGTAGTATCTGTTGAAAAGGAGTTGATTATGGTTATCTCTTTTTCAATGGATGCTGTAAAAGGAGATGACTGTGATCTGAAGTGGTATAAAAAAAAAAAGGCTTTCCTCCAAATTGTTGCTTGAGTGTAATTTGCCAAACAAATGGAAATATAATCTCGTTCAAAATCATCAGTAAAGTCTCCTAAAATGAAAATAATTAGTAGATAGATTAGGCTGTACGGAGCGTGATCAATAAATGAGGCCTGACTTAACCGGGGATCAATGCAGAAGTAAATAAAATAAATTTTCTGTTTATACTCCGGGACGACCAAACGGTCAGAGGAGTTAACAAGATAGACAGAATACAAGTACATTAGTAGACTTAGCGTTTTAAGAGAGTAACCATAGTTAAAATCTGTATAACCACAAAATACTGTTAGTGATAATGTTCATGTTAAATATCTAGTTGTAAATTCCTGTGATCTGAAGTGTCGTGCCGAACAATAAACATGTTTTTTTTTTACTTCTGGCCAAAAATCATTATTGGTCTCTTGGACTGCAACGGCAGATCACCTCGCAGATGTCTAATCTCCAAACGTGAAATTTGCAGAACTAACGCCTGTCTTGGTAATAATGTTGTTTTGTTCACTAATCTCGTTGCCTTTCTCTGCATCCCTTCCAGCAAATCTATTTTTCTTCCTTTCCAAAATAAGGCTTCCAGACCTTTATACAGTACTCAAGATGCGGCCTAACCATGGCCTTATACAAAAGGATAATCACCGCCTTATCCCTGCTAGCAAAGTTCCTGTATATCATTGACAAAACCCATGAGCTGTTCTGGAAACCTGCCTGCATTGCTCAGAGAATTTCATATCTGACAGCACAATTACCGCAGGTCTTTTTTATTTTCCACTACGCTGAGTATAGTACCACACAGTTGGTATGTTAATCTGGGATTATTGCTACCCATATGCAGTACCTTACATTTCTGAATGTTAAACTTCAACTGCCATTTCTCAGCCTATCTGCATAATTTTTCTGGATCATGTTGCGGTAGCATACTTTGATTACTCTTTTTAATCAACCTGACAACCTTTGTATCATATGCAAACTTAGACATTAAGCCTGATATACCTTCATCAATATCATTATTAAATATTGAAAACAACAATGGGCCCAGCACCGATCCCTGCGGGACTCCACTAATAACATTAATCCACGAAGAACAGTGCCCATTGATAACCACTCTCTATCTTCTCTCACCCAACCATCCCTTTATCCATAGCAGTAACTTGCCCTTAATGCCATATTGCTCCAGTTTTATGTGCAACAGTATTAAAACACTTCCTGAAATTCAAGAATGTGATATAAAAAATTATTTTTAAAATCCAGTTTATTACTGCATCATTGTATCCAATCAGATTGATCAGACAAGATCACCCCTTAACAAATCCATGCTGTGATTGCAGTATAATTACATTCCTGTCTAGATGGTCCTGCATTACTTCTTTAACCAGTGATTCCAGTATTTTACCTGGAACAGACGGCTAGCAGGTCTGTAATTACTCATCCCTTCTTTTGATTCCCCTTTGTAAATTGGGGATACACTTGCACATTCCACTGCATAGGGTCCTCCTCGGAGTCCAAGGATGCTCTCATAATTATGGCTATTGGTTTGCTTATTTCTTCCTTTGCTGCCTCTATTAATATAATTGGATAGATCCCAGGCGCCTTTAGCTTCTACGATTTCTCTTTCACAATTTCCTCTCAGTTATCACTTAGCTGCCCGTTAATAAACTTCTGGCATCCCCTTCCTTAAATAATTCCTCACGTGAGAATGTAGATGCAAAATTCCTATTTAGTTTGTCAGCAACCTGAGCAGGGTCATCATTAGTTAAATCATTGACATCAAGTGGACCAATGCGATTGAACTAATCCAAGTTTTTTTCGAGCGATATGGTCTGGTCTGTTTTGTTGACCACCCTTCCCACCTTCAAATATTCAGAAAACTTTGACAGCTTTCCTTGAATATCCTCGTCAATATCATTTATGAAAATTAGATATAGGAGCACCAACACTGATTCTTGAGGAACTACGCTTGTTATGCTGCTCCTCACTGAAAACTGGCCATTTATGACAGTCGGCTGTCTCTAATCTTTTAGTCAGCCTGTGATCCAGCGTAGGATCTTATCAGTGACTTAGTAACTTAAACTTCTTCCAGTTTATACAGTAGTTTTCCATTAGGGATAGTACTCGTATCAAAAGCTTTATTAAAGTCTAGATATAATGAAAAAATTATTTACCTGCGTCCAACTATTTAATGGCTACATCATATTAATTGACCAGACCTGAGATCTATTCAAGATGCAGCTCTTGTCCAGATAGTCCTGAATTGCATCCTTAACTATATGCTCCATGTTCTGCCTTAGTACAGAAGTCAAACTCATTGGCCTATAGTTATCTTCTCCTCTTTGGCGCTACCTTGGTGGATTGGAGAGACCTCAGGACTTCTCCAATCGAATGGGAACTTCCCGGAGTTTCACGACGTTCTCATTAACATTCCTACTGGTTTGACGTGCTCATGTTCAGCCTTTTTAATTACAACTGAGGTCAAGAACCTGGTTACTTCGAACTTTTGAAAATGCACAAGAAGAGTGCTATGACAGTGCCAGAAGACAGTTCGCGATGAAAGTATAGCCTGCGGTAGAGCCTTATTTTGCATCATCTAACGATGGCCCATCATCTTTCGCCATACGAAGTTAATCGACGTAAGCGTAAAAAACAGCTCGTACAGCCTTAGAATATTTTGTTATCTATTGCTAACCGTCCTCCTTTAGTATTTATGGAGTTACGTTTGTCTGTGACTCGCTTACCGATTCTCCTTCGTGCAACAACAAGTGGTGAGAAATTTGAATGTTTTTCTATCAAGTCTAAAGTTACACCATCGAACAAAGAATGCCCTATTAAAAGAAATCTTAGAAGTGTCTTGTGAATGTTTATAATGTTTGTTAACGCGTTATACTAGTCTTAGACTTTGTCATTTCATTGATGCACATTTCTCTCTAGATTTTGTTTCGATCTTGCTTATCTTTCGTGAGCATTTCAACATCAATCCCAGAATGTTGAAATCCCAATTCAATTTTACTCGATTTTCTAAATACGCTTCATCTATAGGTAAAAGCAAAACAAGAACCTAGAGTACATCTTGACTATAGCAGCAGTAGGCAGTAGCAATGAGCCTTAAGTTATAGATTACGGATCTGAAAAGATCCGCATCTGCAGTCTTCAAATAGCGTAGATTTTGTAATTAGATTGGGTATTCTATGTGAAGTTTAAATGGTTGGTCTGAGATAGTGTTGTTGCTTGGCTTCTCTCGATGTACTATTTGTTGAATCTTGATGAGGACGTAAGTATTCGAAAAGGTGTGAGATCTGTAGATCTCGATCTGATGTCTGATTGAGACGACTTTAATGAGTGAGGTCTATGGACTTCAATCATTGTTCAGTTTAGATTAATGAATTAGGTGAATAGATTAATGTGTCAAACAATCACGGAGATGAATGATGCATGTGATCAAGACAGGTGTTGGATCTGATGAAATGCAAGTTGGATCGTGTGTGGATCTGATGTGTTGGATATTCACGTGCTGGATCTGATGAAATGCAAGTTGGTATGGCTTGTATTGCGTGAGGGAGGTTTAGCGAGAATTTTAAAAGTGTTTGCCGAGTCGATGCCACCGGACAGTAGCTATGCAAGGATTACAAGGTTCTGTAAGACTTCTCGTCTTCAACTATTATTTTTTACACAGGAGAGAAAACGGAAGATGTGTTATCATGATTACTGTACTTACATTATACCTCGAACTGTACAGGAAGGATTTGGGTTTAAGTTAAAAGCAAACAGCAAAGAAAGAAAGAAAGAGTAGTGGCGAGTTTTAAAACAGAAACTATGATTAAGTAGGGGGCGTCGCTTATTTGAAGTGGGGGACCCTTAGCGCAGAGCGAGCAGTCATTATGGAAAGAGTGGACAGTAGAGGAGACTTTCGTTTTTTGTGATTATTCAAATAAACAAAGGAATTTGAATAATTATAAAAGTGAAGGTTTAGACAAAGAGGAAAAGGTACTTAGAAGCTGCTACTCAAAAGAGACGGTTCCCATTGCGTAATCTGTAATGGGAACGGAGTAGTTATGATATTTGAAAGAGAAATACATGTATATGAAACTTTTCTCGCGGAAAGGTGTATTAGTAATAGTAGCAATATATAAAAAAAACCAGCTGACTAAAAGAAAACTTCCTACAATCTGGTCTAAACCTCTTCCCCATGTTATTACACTTATAGGGATTGCAAGACCAGGATCTAATGATTAGCTGATAGCTGTTGATGGGGATTTTGCCCACAACACAGCTATCAGCTTATCATTAGTTCTTTTCCTTCTGAACATAGCGAGTTTCAGTGCTGCGATTTATTGTCTAAATCACCAACCGGAGAAATGCATCAACCATGATGGTGACTACCTAGAGCAGGGAAACAGGTGCAGGTTATTGCAGTATATCGTTTTTACTTATCGCTGTTTCTGTAGCGTGTACCGATCACATAAAGGAAACTTTTGGAGCATCCCTCGTAGAAAGTTCTAGATACAGAACGAACCAGTTTATCCTACGTATTTTCATTCAATATGACTTAAGTGATATACCCACTACCTTCCACGTTAGTACGTGCAGGAGGCTATAACTCGCTGATCTAGTTGCTAGGCGACTGTACTAGCACCTCGTAGGTTACCACAGCCTTTGAAAAAGATACTCTTCAGTGGCCCGTTCCGCTATCTGTTTGCATCTCCTGTGAGAGCGTTTTCAAGTCTGTTACTGAGTCTTGAAACAGCAATTACAGACGGGGGAGAGCAAGCCGAAGACCGGACCAGTTCAAGTTTCAGGGTCGTGCGCATAACGAAACATCACAGGTGATATGTAGTGACAACCACGACGTGTGTAACTGTAAAGGGAACGCGTGGCTCTCCTTTATTAACCCCGGTCACGGAGTGAGGTCTGACACCTTCCGACCTCCACTTCACCTTGACCACAAGTCGGAGAAGGCACGTGTCTTATGTTATATGCTCGGCGCAGAAATTTCAGGGTGGCCGTGAGCATGTGCACCAAAGTGGAGTTGTCCTTCTGCTAAAGAAATCCCCAACAACAGGCTGGCTGACAACTGTAGACTTCACACACCAACTAACTGCCCTTTGAAGTTTCGCTTTACTTTGCTTAGTCCGCGGTTACGTTAACTACCGGCATCGTTACGATGTAATTTCAAGCAAGGTGTGTTGAATTTGTTCATTTTTAGTTTTAGTGGCGTCAGTGCAGCATGACGTGCGCTGCCAAACCTGACATTCCTTGCCTTTTATGAAGCTACGGTTCACCACGGTGCAGACGGGTAAATTACTGGTTAATACACCGCTGAGACAGTGTACTTCATTATATTCTGCCTCCTCTTTCCCAAAGGATTTTCTTTCTCACTCGGCCGTTAAGACTCTTGGCCGCCCTCTTCAAAGAGAAACTTTATTTGGATTAAATAAGAACCGGGAGTAGAGTGGAGTGGATGAACTGCTCGCTCGTGCAGCCGCGTTATTGGCGAAGTTCTGTGGTCTGTAATTAGCAGAGGAGAGACAGAGAGAAGAATAAGATCGCTCTGTGAATTGGAGGTGGTAATTACGGGGAAACACAAACGAAGATGGGTACAAAGATATTTTGTACACAATGGGCAGGAACAGCGCAATGAAAGGACAAAAGAGGTTACGATTCATGGACCACGTGCCGCTGGGGATCTTTCATTTTTATGTACTTGGTCTTCATTAATGCGTGAAGGCAAAAGACTTTGCCGTGGTCTTCCTCGTTTCTAAAGCCAGTTGTCCGTATTATAAGAGTATGAAAGTTATTCCTTCACCTATCATCCTCTTCTCGAAATTGGCTCAGCGGTGAATACTATGCTAACTTGCCTACAATTCATTCATATGCAAACAACACTTCTAAGATATGTACAACGTTATTTATTTGTAATGTGGCTTCATTCCCTTCCTCAAGGATCCGTTTCGGTAGTTTACTGATGTAAAGTTACATCGTAACAGCCAAGCCCCTTTCCTCCTGGTAGCTTTGCAGAAAAACAGTTTTTATAATTTTTTTTTATTGGCATTGGCCTTGCCTTTTTGAAACGATAAGCTTTTTCGCTTAAAAAATTATTTCATCTGTGAATTTCTTGCGGGAGTTGATTTTAAAATGCGTGTGTTAGCAGAAGCTTGAAATACGCACCAAAAATTCCATTAAAAATTATACCGAAATATAAAATACAGTAGGTTCAATTTAAAGATAAAAATATACATATTTTAGTAGCAGACCCCGATTTTGTTGGAGCCCTTGATTTTTTTTTTACGGTAAGAAAGTCAGTTGTATTCAGGGCCATGCCAAGACATGAGCGTTGCTCGAATATGTGGGTTGCTCAAGCTCTGCAACCCACATATTCGAAGTCTTTCCTCATATGGACGCCATTTTGCCGATCTCACCAAGGCGAATTACCCGTCTTTGGACCCTTTCAAGAAGCACAATGTGGTGCGATCTCCATACTTGAACACAGTGTTCCAAGTGTGGTCTAACAATAGCCTTATGACGTCCTTATCTCTACTAGCGATTATTCGATAAGTCATCGATAGGACACCATGGGTCTTCCATGTAACCAGTCTACAATGCTCGGAGAACTTCATATATGACCATCTTATTATCAAAGGCCCTTTCCTCCACTACCGACTTTAGTTCGGCTCCGCCAAGTGTATAAGTTATTTTGGGGTTACTGTTCCCCAGGTGCAGATACCTTACACTTTGCTGGATTAAAGCATAGCTGCCATTTTTTCTGGCCATGCTATTTTTCTGAAGTCTATGTAGGTCACTCTGTAGAAGCTCTGCTTGGCGTTGATAATTAACTACTCAACCAATCTTTACATCATCTGCAAACTGGTAACATAAATTTACGAATATGTTTTCATTCCTTAATTTAAATAAAGAATTAAAATCAAGGAATTAAACAGTATGGTAAAGAGACTTATTCCATTGTAGTGTATGAAGATTCGGGAGATTTGTTTCAATATCCAGAAAAGGTTTATCGGTGGGCGTTGTTGAGCGGCAAGGTAGTTCTTAATTGCATTTCTGTAGGCACGATGTCGTCGGACGAAAGGACACACTGAGCACAAAGGAAGTGTCACCAGTGAGTGATGCTTTGCTATCGTCCAAGTAACAAATTTTCAATTCTTTTTCTTTACCCTCCTTTCTCGATAGATAGCACTTGAATGCCCCCGACGACAGAGAGATAAGAAATCAGAATACGTAGGGTCATAAATCACTGTCCACCTTTATAGCCAACCGGGCCTCCTTTCTTGGTTTTACTGACTGCGGATATTGCTGTGTGCTCAGGTCTAAGAAGAAATAGCAAAAACAAAAAATTTATAAGGCCACTGTTCTGTGTTCCTTTCAGAGAACTTAATTTAAATAGTTCCAGTATGGAGTATGTTAAATTAATCAAAGCTAAACAATAAGAAATTGATGTAACCTTAATTGTTAGTTTGTAATTAAGTGTTATGTGTGGAACGTGTCTCTACTGGTATATGAATACAAAAAAGAAATGGTACTCGATCGAATTTTCCATTTATATCCAGTGACTATCAACTACTCCATCTTTAATCTTGAAGGTTTACCAAGAGTCTGCAGGGCCGGACCATAGGGTATATAGCTAGTGCAATGTAATGGCTCCCCGGACTGAAGAGGGCCCCAAATTTCGCCAAAGAGGAGGTTCTGGATCAAGGAAACTTCTCCTTGCTCTCATTTTTATCTAAAACCAATTCTCGCTCCAGGGTTCTCTGAACTCTGGGACCGTACCTGGTTGTTCCACTTTGGGAACCTTCCGAACCGAATGAATTTGTGGATCTTTTGAAATTTATACATAAAGTTCAAGAAAATTTTATATAATTAACTTCTGAAGCGTCAACAAATAATAAAATTCCATTACAGTTTACAAAAACACATTGAAGCTCTCTCTCTCTTTTTATATTTTTTTTAATTTATGCGAATGGTAAAATGAAGCTGAAAATAGTTTCCAGATTTTCACAATAAAGTGACCAGAGTATCATTATATTTAAATGGCATAATGATCATTGGAATCAATTGAAGAAGAACAGTCAGTAACTTGCAATGAACATAATGAACTGAAATTCCAAGCAAAAGGTGTTATTGGAAAAGAGTACGTGACATCTTTATCAGAGTGGTGAAACTTGTCTTTCCTGACGATGCCTTTGACTCATGTTTTACTTGCAATTATTCTTGATCAATACCTGAATTTTCAAACTAGTTTATTCTGCTTCTGAAGCACTTATGACATCCGACCACACATTTCTGACAATATGAAGGCAATTCTTTCTTTATACTTTTTTTTTTTTTTTTGCAAAATGTAATTCATTTTCCAGGTTGTGTATTGGAGAATTTATGAACATCACTATCTGGGCAGTCTCTTCGGCTGCTGAGATAGTGATGGAATGACTTCACTTCCAGTTTTCTTTCCTCGTCCTTTTCACGATTCCAGTCAATCTTAATGAGATTTTTATATCCAGCAGCGAATCGGTGGAGTAATACGGATGGCCTGTGATTCATATGCGCCTTCTCTTGTTTGAATAACAAATCACATCATTATTAGACAACAGGCAAGACACGAAGTTTTTTTATATGCGTCATACCTACTCGAACAAATATTTAAACTTCAATTCTTAAAAGACACGTTTACTATTAGAAGTCGTTTACCATTCAAAGAATGTACGCGCATGGTTTACGCACGTTCTGCTTCTAGTACCATCAAACACTGTTATCTGGACAAGTTGAGCACTGTGTTATATTACATAGCTGTTTTTACTTTTTTTTTTCAGACCTTCCCACCACTCCCTTCGAGCTCCATCATCCCACCTTGCAGCCACCTGGACGCCAGATTTCCCAAAGATCTCCCTTGTCGTACAGCCTTAAGTTGGCTGTCTGGTTGCTATCTCCAGATGGCTTATCTGACTATGCGCGATAATTAATCACCTCTCCATGATGTACTGTGACGGAGGAAACACGTGCAGCGGGAAATTACACGAACCCCTGGCGATGAGTAGAAGCGCAATAAGCTCCGCGTTCTGAGTTACGGGCACTGTCGAAGAACAGTTGAATGGGGCGAATAGCAAATGATGAATTATTGGTAGCTTGCAGTAAACAAGTTTCTGTATCGCAGTGGGACTTTCTCAGTGATCCTGTTTGAGCGCTCCAATAAATAAAGAACGCGTGGATTTCTTTTTTCTTAGGTTATTTCGAATTCTGCGCGCTTCAATTTAACGTTTCACGATTTGCTAATCCAGGTCAAGAAAAGCGACTTCGCCATTTTTAAGTTTCTCCACTTTCCAATTGTTTTTCTCCGTCCTTCCACGCATTTTATTGAATATCAGTAGAAAAATGGCAAAAATAAAATAAATGTCAGCAGCCAGAGAAAAATTTAATTTTTAATTTTATTACATTTTTTTTCTTATGATCAGAGCCGGATTTGAACTTGTGGCCCTAAGCTATAACATGTATGAGGCCCTTCTCTCTTACTGTTCACCTGTGACAATATTAAAAAATGACTTTTTAAGATGGAGCGAGGTCCCTTGTAATCTGAGGCCCTAAGCTGTAGCTTGTTTAGCTTATATGTAAATCCGGTCCTGCTTATGATTACCCTTTATCCTACTTTTGACATTCTAAGACGTAGTCGTAATTTCTAATCTGATGAATTATTTGTGAGGGATTTGCAATCTCAGATGATATTCACTGAAAGTGCAAACCAGAGTTTTTGTGCATTTTGCAGTCCAACCAGCAGTCATGGAATGAGTTGGTTTACCACCAACCCACTCTGGGTTGGTGGTAAACCAACTCATTCCATGAACTCAACTCATTCCAACTCAACCCACTCTGGGTTGGTGGTAAAATTCTTGTTTTTTAAATATGCGTCATCCCATTTTAATCAGCCCTTTCGCGTGAAATTTACGTTTCATACTATTCTTTTAGCAACTTAGAACACTAGTTTGAGTTGATCATGGTTCCAGCTCACGTGACTGCTAAATACAGTAATGTTTTTGTATGCTCTATCTTGTAAACTCCTGTGGCCCTACGTGGCCTTCCCGAGTATGAACAGAAAATTTATTGATTAAAATATTTCAAAATAAAGAGAACTCATCAAACCGGTACACTCTGGTGTCAATAGGGAACTTCTTCGTAAAGTTCCCTGAGTTTCTTCTTAACTCAGGCATCCAGGAATTAGTAAAAAGATGGCAGAAATGTTTAGAAGAAGAAGGAGGCTCTCTTGAGCATTAACAATGTTTGTGTTATTGTAGTCAGATAGCTGTCCCGAGTATAAAAATAAATATAAATAATCAGTCGCATTCTTTGCATACTCAACGTTCCAAACATGAATCCCAACAGTGAACAACACTGCTATTCTACAAAGATCATAATAATTAAAACTTCTGCTTCATCAGTCCTTTATTAACCCATCGCTTCGTATATCTTTAAGCGGAAGATTCAATTATAGAAATTATTAAATGAAAGGATTGTTCCGGCTTATCTTGGCTATTGAATCGAAGAGAAAGGCGCTGCTTTTCTCTCCAGGCGTGTCTTTGTATTACATCTCTGTAGAATTCCAGTCGTCTCGGATTTCGCGAGTATGCGGCTTCCTTTATGCTAATTGGAATATTTATATTAATTTATTCTCAACAATTTTATAACGGTTACTTATCAATAATAACGCAGTAACCAATGGTTGCTAATGACAGATTCATTTCTAATGATGTTTATGCACGTTTGCCTGTTGGTTGGTATTGAGTCGTTTTAATCTTAGAATCTGGGCATTGTTTGTCGAAGGGGGTTCTTTGCTCATTGGATTAATTTGAATCACAGCGCGCCGGTTCATGTGATTTTATAACTGAAGTACAATTTTTGTTTATGTTCCGGGGTCGCTTGGGGTTGGAGAGATTTTCGTATTTGATATCATGTCTGTACTATGTGGGTTCACCGGCTAATTTGCATCTAGCGGTGGCTGGAAAACCCGAAGCTGCTGTATTAATTTATAAAGAACTCAGAAATAAAAATTAAATAAATAAAAAAGGAATATAAGCACCTTTCAATAATACAGTTGTATTTTCCAACTCGCCTGGATTCTAATATCTCCTTTTTCCACTACTTTACGTTTTTACCGTTTTCGAAGGCTTTCCGGTCCCTAATCTCTGAAATCGGTGAGGGATTGCTGTGTTTATAAAAAGTTCAGGACCCCCTGAAATTGTTTCCGGGGCTTTATTTTAACTATCAATCCGTCCTGGATTGTGGAAACAGACATTTTTGCCCTAGTGGGTAGCACAGTTAGTCGGATCGCCGTCCTCCCCACACTGGGTGAAAAAGACATGAGTTCGAGTCCCGTCGATGACGCGAGGAAGTTTTATGGGCCGTTTTTCACAACGTGGCTGAGTTAGTCGATCTTAGGCGAGGGTAGCATGGTTTTTTCTCTCAGAAACTCGGATTTTTCGTCCAGCAAACAGAAAACACGCAATCTACAGAAAGTACATACAGAGCAATATGGCCTTAGTTGCTGATACTCCTAAAACCCTATTACAACAACAGACATTTGCAGAAACCAGGGCCGACCACTGAGTCGGAAAAATCTTTTTCAAGAAAATCTAAGGTCAGATAATGTGTTTTAGTAAAGTAAAAGCTATAAATTCATGTAGAACTGAGATATTCTCTGTTCTTTTGTACTATTTTGAGGCACAGAAAACGTTATTTCTTTTAGCAACCTTTTGGCAGTGTGGATATAATTAATCCAGTCGCTATCTGATGAGGTAGTTGTATCACCAAAACAGCTGTCAAAATAGTGACGCTTTTTAAACTTGAAAAACATGACATTGTTATAATGAAAAAGAACACTTCCCCTACTCTACACGAATTTATCGGAATTTATTGATTTTACGTTAGCCGATTCAATAACATATTCAGACGAAGTTCATTGATTTGAAGTACAGTGCCAGAGGAAATAATTGTTTTCCGTGATTTTAATCTAGCAGGAACCCATAGTAATGAACTCATGATCCACAGTAATCATTTCAAGAAGGCAAGGCTGGACATCTTTTTCCAACACTATACTTGATGCCTCAGCCAGAGACAAAATAAGGTATTTCTCCATTCACTTTTCATTGAGTATTTTCAAGGAGCATAAAAAGGATAGTGCTGAAATTTGAAGAAGCCAGTAAATATCCGTGTGCTGCTAGTTATCTTACAGCAGCATGTACTGCAAAAATGTAGTGGCTTACAACCACGCTGCTCGACAAAATTAACAGAACAAAATGTTCTTCATGAATATTTTATTGTGAACAGCATCGCCGAAGGCGAATATTTGATGTAATAGGCATTCTGCCATGCAAATTCCGAGTATCCAATCAAAATCGATCTACTACCTTACAGAGCCGCACATTATGCAAATTTATTCATGCCAATAAAAACACGGGTTGCGACAACAACACTTCATTCCCCCTTTTTTGCTTACTCACTGGGATGACCACATCTCCAGTATTCAGGATGGCAAGTCAACGTCGTTTAGAAGATTCTTTGAGATAGCCGGCCATTGGACGACTTGAAGCCAGGCAGGCGGAGATGGCACGTTGGCTTAATGTGGCATGCAGTGCTGTCTCGGCACTATAGAAGCAGTTCCAGGAGACAGGAACCTTTACAAGAAGAGCTGGCCAAGGTCGTTCGAGGGCCATCAACTAAAACAGACCACTATCTGGCTCTAACAACAAGATGGAATCTTATGGTCTCCTGTCAACTGTCTCTTGAGGCGGAGATGGGGGAAACCCCTGGTGCCGTTAGACCCTAAACACACACTGTCTCTTGAGGTTGCTGCGACCACAGGTGAAAACTTTTCCAACTGGACTGTTAAGAAGGCTCAATTCAAGTGGACCATAATTGCATACGCAAGGAAGCCAGTGGTCTGTATCCTATTAATCCCAAACCACCGCAGTGCTCGTCGAAACTTGTGCCATGAACATGTGACTGGAAGCCCTGACAAAAGGGGTACAATTCTGTTCTCTGATGATTTTTAGCCTATAAGCAGATTCTAGACGTTATTTCATCTGCAGACAACGAAGAATGCTGTACCATCTTTCCAACATCAGAGAACGGAACACTTACGGTGGGGGGGGAACAGTGTTCTCATGTGCGGCGGAATAATGATCAACGGCCGCACTCCTCTCATATTTTTGATAGGGAAACTCTAACTGCGTAGAGGTACAGAGAACAGATCATCGAACCCTATGTGCGACTTTTTAGCGGTGCTGTTGACCCAGATTTTCTTTTCATGTACGACAACGCCACTGCACATAGAGCTGAAGAGGTGGAGAAATATCTTGACGCTGATGATAGCCAACGACTGCCGTGGCCACACGATCACCAGACTGAAATCCGATTGTGCACGTGTGGGATGCCCTTGGGCGCTGCATTGCGCGCCACAGCAAACTCCTCATTCGCTTGGTGAGCTAAGGTCTGCGCTGGTTGTAAAATGGGATTTGTTGCCACAATCTTATAGACACCTTTATATGGAGCATGGTTCACCGCTGTCAGGTCTGTTTAGCCGTTGTAGGGAATCATACGGCGTACTGATGTCATGTAACCATATTTTCGAGCATCTCGTATCGACTTCTGTAATGTGATCTTTTTGGTACTATCTTATACAGCCCCTATAAATGTCCCTTATGCATGTCTGAATTTTCTCGTTGTCTTCTCATTTCATTGTTATTCTGTGGTAGACTACCATACCAAATTTTGTCCCGCTTCATCACAAGCTGCACAAGGTTCACCACGTTTTCTGTTAATTTTGCAGTGTATAAATATACTCACAAGATGACAACAAACACCATCTCACAAAGAACAGGAACTGAAACTCCTTCTCTCGGTTCGTACTCGAGCATGATGAAACTCCAGAGTTTCCTGAAAAATTCTACGGAAAGCAAGATCTGTATTGTTGCTGAAAAATCTTTCTCAGGTACTCCTACATGGGAGTACTGCATCGTTTATTCGAAAGCCGCCGAGTGCAAGAGAAGATAAAAATCGAGCGATTTCAAAACATACTTAAGTATTACTCTTGGGCTGAGAAAGCGCCTTACTCTGAAAAAACCCATGAATTTACGTGTCAAATTGATCCACAATCTTGGCTCGATTACATCGCGAATTTTAAACGCTTGCAATATAACCGCAGGAACATTTATTCCGCCCTCTAGAACACCTGATTGATTGTGCAGAATCACTTAATGTCAAATATGTTAAGTTCAAGTTCGCATCAGATAAGTAGTGTGGGCTCCACATCCTTTGTTGAACTGAGGATTTTCTCCCTTCCCCATTGCTGCTGTTCATATTTTCCTTCTCTGATACGATCCTCCTGTCCCCTTGATGTGGAGATATCCCATCTCCAGACAATAAAGATTGATCGACCGATAATTTTCTTCCACGGAGTGCTAAGTATAGTGGTTCAAGAATACTTGTAAATGGAAGGAATGGCTTGGCTAGCTCGATCTTCAGACCTAAATCTTGTACTGTAAATGCCTAAGTGGGATACCACTGGGGGAGGGATATCCAGACTATTCCCCATCTCTTTTCATCTTTGTATCGTGGCCGAGCTCATCATTTTATTTGTTTTACTTTTGTTTCGGAGTCCCAAAACATTGCAATTAAAAATAAATAAATAAAATAAAAATACAACTATGGCAAACATACAATATGCAATATTTGCTCTCCTCTTCTCTTGGATGATGTATTTTTTGAAAACTATCGATTATCTTCCACTGGAAATTTCTGCTGTTTGAAGCTCTTCGTTTTTGTTCCATAAATCCTCCGAGAACTTATTCTACAAGAGGGAGACTCGTTGTTAACTGACCTGATTAATTAGCTATCGGTAGTATGCAACGCGTAGCTGTAAGGTTCACATATCTCATTAGTAGGCTCGTTTTTTTTTTTTTTTTTAGCGAATTCATCTACCCGACTGCCTTTCTTGCATAATACGTAAGAAGGAATTACTAATGCATCTGTTTCTTTTATCCTTTAGCTTTCTATTAGTTTGACACGGAGGCCATCACAGAAATCCCACGCTGCACTTGGAATTGAGACTCAGATTAAATGAACAGATAAATCAGATATTTTAATGTCATTTATTTTAAGTCAAATAGCAACAAAAGAGAAAAAAATAGTATATTATAATTTTTTTTCTACAGCGCGAGAGTTGATGCCCCACTTATGGCCAGTACGTCTGTTAATGAAAATGAAATAAAAAAAGAAAAAACTGCTGTCGTCACCTGTCCATCCCCTCTAATAATCTGTCTAATCCTTCGTTAAATCTGTTCAAACTACCCACTTCCACAACACCAGATGGAAGTTTGTTTCAATAGTCAACTACCCAACAATCAATTTCCACACATCTATCCCGCAGTTCTCTTTCTCCAATTTAAGATTATAAATAAATAAAATTTCTGTTTATACTCCAGGACGACCACAGGAGTTCACAAGATACAGAGAATACGAAAAACAGCATCGTATTTAGCAGTCACTTGAACCCCGGTCACTCAAAGTACGTGTACTTATGCACCCTCGTGCTTGACCATTCGGCTAAGGCATCCTTATGTGTATATCTTCCAAGAAAGAATAAGGATATCATCAGTACTCACTTTCTTCAATCCATTTAACTTGCTCCTAAAGCCAAGCTGCTCGAATTTGTACAGCAGTCTTTTATGTGCAACATTATCAAAAGTTTTCTGAAATCTAAGTATGTGATGATGTAAAAATTATTTTTTTTGCATCGTTTGTTTGTAACTACGTCATAGTCCAATCAATTTGGTGAGACCAGTTCGCCAACTAACAAATCCGTGCTATGATTGCCGTATAACTGCATTCCTGTCACGATCATCTTGTATTACTTCTTTAACAACTGACTCCTTTATTTTCCTTTGAACAGAAGTCAAGCTTACAGGTGTGCAATTACTCACTTCGGCCTTTGATCCCCTGTGTGAATAAGAGAGATATTCGCACATCTCCAATCTGTAGTAACCTCACCTGAACACAAGGATGCTCTTATAATTATGGCTAAAGTTTGTTTACCTCTTTTGCTGCTTCTTTTAATATAACTGGATACAACCATCAGCCTCAAGTGCCTTATTTACTTTTAGCTTCAGCAATTTCTCTTCCGCTTTCCTCTCTGTTGTCACAAAATCATTTAACTTCCAGTTATAACTTGGTATACTTCTACTGTTCTAATCCCTAAATAGTTCTATCATTCATTTCTAGTGGATAAATAAATGTTTCGAGAAAAAAAAGGTCAGTTAACATGGTGGCCGTGTTAATTGGTCTGTCTCAGACTAACACTGACACAATGTGTAAATAGTCGATAATATTTCCTCTTCTCGAAACGGGATTCGAACCCTGGCCTCTTCTACATGATGTGGAAGGGCAGTCATCGTTATCACTGCAATAATCGCGAGAGTATAACTATTACCACGAGAGTTTTTTTTTTTATAATAATTACTTATTTATTTCGTAAACAAAACTTAGCTATGTTATTCTAAGTGAACATCCCTAGCCTTTACACGGTCTTTCAATCTCCCGGACGAAATATCCCGATACTCGAAAACCCACAGGCTTGCCCAGCTAGCATTTCAAAAGTTGCAAGAGGGAAACCGATGGAGAACCCGCACAATAAATCACAACGGACGACTACCCTCAAAGGTAGGGCAGAGTTGAAAGATGCTGATCCCTGCAAAGAGCAGTCACCCCCTCAAATTTTTGATAATTCAAAAAATCAATCCTCCAATAAAAGGTATGCACAAATGCACAGGTCGGAAAACGATCCAGCGACCGCTATCTCCAGCTCTACTTCTTCTACAAACCAAGATCGCAATAAAAAGAAATCAACCCCTCCATCAGAGGTAAACATGAATCAGAAACCTACTTTTGCTCAGGTTGTTTCTCTGTCGACAAAATCGGCCCCTCAAAGTACCAATAAAAAGGACTCCCCTCACCTAAATGCCCATCAGCAACAACATGCCATATAGACAAGTGGTGATCATAGTGATCATCCTCCAACATCCCAGGCATCTGATTATCACCCTTGTCTTGCAGAAAGATACAGCATCACCTCAGTTCAAACAAGAGGAAAGCTATTTGTCTCGCGGATTAAACCCAGTATCTCACCGAGCGTCATCAAAGAAATGTGCGTAGAGGGGATGGGTATCGACGTAGAAGTACGACAAGTACGAACAAGACATCCAGCATATTCCTCCTTCACTATCTCATGCCCTATCAATTGCGAAGCACGATTACTAGACAAAACCATTTGGCCCAGTGGCACCCTGGTTAAACGCTTCAGGGAACGTGCTTCAAGGCCCTCAACTAGGGTAGCGCAGTAGCAATTAAGGAATTCCTCATCCGACTCGAAAGAAAATATGCGAGTCTCTCTTTTCCTTCAAAATGTGCGCAGCATAGCCAATAAACTTCACACCTTGAAGAACCTTCTATTAAGCTCGGAATATGAATTCATCTGCCTGACAGAAACCTGGCTTCAAAATAATAGACAGCTAGATGCTCTGGCTGACAATTTTGGTTTTAAATGCGCTACAAGAGGAAGAGAAAACAAAAGAGGAGGAGGAGTAATGATACTCTATAAGAATAATTTCTCTGTAATTAAAAACCGAGTCACACTGGAAAATTTTGAAACCGTCTCAGCAACTTTCAGAGACGATACAAAGAATATACAAATTTGTATTCTATACCTTCCACCCAACTATGACAGCGAAACCAGAAATGAACTCCTTGTTTGGCTTGTCGCAAACTTAAACCCAAATGTACAATCTATCGTGATGGGACATTTGAACATGCCTCTTCCTAAGCACAAAGATGCAAAGAGCGAATTGGATGGTACTATGGAAACCCTCTCGATGAAACGCAGGTGATCTGATTGAGGTCTTCTGATTGATGGTGCAATTTGCAGAACTGAAGCCTTTCTTGATGAAAGCATCGATTTGTTCCTCTCAATAATCTGGTTGCCTTTCTTTGCACCCGTTCCAACAGATCCACATCCTTCCTAAAATGAGGATTCCAGATCTGTATGAAATTCTTAAGATACACCTAACCGTTAATCATTTCCTTATCCCTGCTGACAAAATTTCTGTATATAATTGCAAAATTTTCTTTGTGCTATTCCATCACACGTACAGTACTTTTTAACAGCAGTGTGGATGGCTGTATTCTTTCAGACGTACTCTGTGTGCAGTTTAAGTTATTCTTACTTAATTAACTATTTTTTACTGTTTTATGAAAAATTCAGAGATCATACATAGTGGTGCTGTATCGTTGGATCAATCACTCATCATAAAATTTCTTCATCATTAGAATTTTAAATGGCAGTGAACTTCTGATCACTTTAAAAGGAATGGTTTCCATAACTCAACTCTTAGCGAGAGAACCCTTGAAAATTGTAAAAGGTGCAGCAACTAACAGTCTTTCCTTGTTTAATTTCCGTGAAGAACTGAAAGTGGTTATACGCATTCAGCAGAATATGAATTAGATCGGCATCAAAAGATTCTCGAATAGGTTTTTTTTTCCGACTTCGTTTATTAGCTGAAGTTACTTGTACACAAACAAGCGGGTTCAGCTGGATAAATTTTAATGATTATTATGGATTTCTTTTTGATATTCCAACCTTGAAATACATGACTGATAGTAACTTGCTGAAATATTGTGAAGACTTGAAATTAATGTTTTCTGATGAAGAAGATAAAAATGACATTGATGGATTAAACCTATTTACCGAACTGAAAATTTTGACCCGTAATGTGCCACCAGCAAGACGTCATCCGATGGGCTTGGAATTTTTAAAGACTTTTCGTGATTGCTTTCAGCTTCTTCTTGAGCGCAACATATTGGAATTGTAAATACAATATAGAACAGACACGCACGTACGCGTGCTGCAGGACACACATACACAGTGGTCATCCATTTCTCTAGCTCTCCCTCTCTGATTATACTTGTATGTAATATTTTCTGACCAGGAGTTGTCATCCATTAAAACGGGGTTGTTGTTGTTAGGATTTTAAGGCATTATTACGCCATATAAAAAAAAAAGATGCCAGTCAACTGCAGCCATTATCAACCCACTGCAGGATGGAAACCTTCTCAACAATTCATGTTGAGGGAAATGGACCATAATCTGCCACGCTGGTCCAGTGCGGGTTGGCAGATCGAACCCGCACTGAACTTGAACCCCGGTCTACTCAAGGAGCGTGTGCTACTGCATCCCGCTCCTGACCACTCGGCTCTGTAAATTGCATGTGTTCTGTGGTCAATTTGCTGTTTGGTGGACGAAAAACCCGAGTTTCTCAGGTCTTTTCCACCAGGTGTGGGGAGGACAGTGATTATACGAACCGTGCTACTCACGAGAGCTTTAAAATAGAGGAACCATAGAATACACAAAATTTATGGACACAGTATGCTAACGACTTATGTATGACCTTAGTTATAACGTGAACTCTATGAATGGAGAAATTCGAAGAGCATCAGAGGAGTGCTGTGGGTCCAGTAAATCTCTGTTTGCAGAAGACATCAGATTTAGAGGGAGAGTTCTGTGTCGACATTTCTGAGATTCACGGTCATTGATTTTTCTTAGACTCTCTCTCTCTCTCTGCTCTTTAATTAATAGCCTAACAGATTAATCAAACGATTGGTGTAAACGTTCACACCGTACAGTTGCCCTTTATGACAATACCTATTTTACTGTTGAAAATAATGAGAGAAAGCTTTTGTGTTCAAAGGGTGAAGAGAGGGAGAGCGAGAGAGGTGGGGGGAAGAGGGCAAAAGACATTGAAACACAGAATGATTTCAATGGCTTACCTAACAGGTTTAACTAGTTGAGTTGCTGCGGGGTGGAGCTGACATTAACCTTACGCTAGTAAAATAAATGACTGCAGGGTCACACTGCTCCTGTTCACACCTAGATTCGTTGTGTCTAGATGGGGAATGGAAACATAAGGGATGTACTAAGGTCAGCGTCGCTGCAGACAAGCCGGATTTGTATTTAATTTTTTTCATGGAGAGAAACGATCACGAGTACTCGATGGAGGACCAGCTGTGATATTAATTACTCCACAGCACAATACACCCGTGACTACTTTTTTGATTCTTTTTGAAGGAAGTTGGATTATTGACCGACAGAAAACATTAGACAACCTCCGATAAAGGAGACGCGATTATAATCAGATGGGTCATCTCTAATTATCGGCGACATGTAATGCGTCAGGGGATACCATGACGAAGTGACTGCCTATCACACGATTTCTTTTTTTGTTTTCGGTAAAAACTTGCTGCATGCGCACATGAATATCGGGAATTCTAATTACAAGTGTCATCAATAATTAGTATCTACACAGTAGACAACATGAAGGCGATTCTGTCACGCGTTTTGACAGACCACCTCCCTAAATAGTGATTGTGAAGCCAGTTCTGTTCACTCATGTGCATAAAATATTAATAAAATTAAAGTTCTGCATAAACATGTAGTCATTGAGTTAACTCAGAGAGATTTTTTTTTTTCACGTGAATGACACCTTTTTCAATAGAGGACGCCAGATGGCCATGGTCATGGAATCGTCTTTAATTTGAAATCTCTCTCTTCGAAGGAAACAATACGAATCGGCTGTCAGAGCGGTGATGCTCATTTAAATAAACAAAGATAGACTGTAGTTTTTGTTGGGGGGGGGGGGAAGGGGTTGTAGGTCAATGAAAAGGACTTAGCAGTTTGTCATATTAGTCACGACTCTGGGAGTTAAGGTTTCCAGTAGTTTGCGCCTTGAACAGTTCCTACGACAGAATGGCGACAAGGCATTTTGCGCTCAAATCGAGCAGTCCTAAATATTCACAATCGCATCCCTGAACTCCCTCCCTCTTCCGCCAAATAACTATGTGAACTTACACCATTAATATCGCAGCACCATTAGCGTTAGCTTTCTCGATTGCAGTACCCTCGCCCTGTGTGGTTCTCCTCAAGTCAGTTGCAATTCAGAAGACAGACTCGGCCCTGAAGCTAACCACAGACTATTATGTCGCGACAAGCGGCTATAAACTTAGGAGAGTAAAAGGAATAATCAAGCAAAGTGGGCAGCTCATCTTTAAGATTAAGCAATTGAAGAGGTCATGGTGTCAACGAGGGAGTGACGTCAGCCCACTGTCATCACGATTATCGTTAGGATGAGTATATATATCCCTATCTTCGGCCGGTTGCTGAACATTGAAACAAATCATTAAATCGATCGCCCCGAGGCGGTTGAGCATTATTACATCGTACCTAGCCGATTGCAGCTAGGCCATCGTGACCTAAGGTTCCAGTTCGAATCTGATCGATGACGCAAGGAACTCAGCCCACTTAAAAAGGTTCCGGTAATTTCTTTGCGTCACCGACTGTATTCAAACCCAAATCTTATTGTAGTGGAGGTTAAACCTACTCAGCCACGAATATTCACCTAAAACCTTGATAATATATAGTAATTTCTTAAAAATTTTTTAGATTACTTAAATTTTGTTTTCTTCTCTTAGAAAGTTGGACTGTCTATGGGAAAATAATCTGTGGAAGGTTTTATCCATGTCTCCATCTTCTCACTATACCACCACACAGTTTGCAGACGTGTTTTTATAGAATATTGTGGTTAGGCCTTCTTTAAACTGGGTTATTTCGAATACACGCTGACGAAACTAAGGCTATGAAGCCCATATATCATGTATTGTATCTTCTGTTTATTTATTAGATGATTGCAGCTTGTGGGATGAAAAGCCAGAGTTTTGGGGAGAAAAATAGCGTGAAATCATTGTTCGAGTCCAACTTGACTGAGCCTTGGTGGTAAAAAGGTCTATAAGAAAAATTCTTAGGTTCGTCATGAAGCTTTTTTATAGGCTGTGAAAAAGAATGAAGCACTTAAGGCCATGAGGCATCGGCATATTGTTTCTGTAACCTAGTGTATTGTATGGGCGGTTTGCCTGTTTTTTGGATGAAATATCCCAGTTTTCCGTGGTTTGTGTGGCAAACTTTAATACTGTATAGATCTTTATGAGATTCTTAGGTTTTTGTTTTCATTTCCCACTGTAATGGATCTTTTGAAAATGGCAACAGTAAACAAAAAACTTGTGTGTTCACTTTTTTAGAATTTGACCATTAGGATAAAATACTGAATTAAGCTTATTTTGAATTTCTGAAACGGATAATAAATTCTCTGACGCAGATGGAATGATCTTGGGTCAACTGAATGTATCATTCAACACAATGCGCTCTCTATGAGATAGTTTGGGAATAAAGTAGATCGCGCAACTCTCCTCACCTCACCTCATTAAGCTGAAAAGTTCAATGAAAGGAAAAAGAATTTACAGCACTCAAGACATAAAGAGAATGTGATGGTGATCTGAAGTTGTGAAGACAAGGGATCCAGAAATTTTGAACGATGAAAGCATCATTGGCTAAAGTGTACAGCTTCCTAAAGATATTACGTTTACTGATGCATACCAATAAAGGAACTGTATTTTAATTATCAAATTAGATTTACTACTTTATGACAACGTTGCGTACTGTTTGTCGTATGCATATAGAGTGAGAGTACCATCAGACTTTCCTGTAACAAACAGGAGGACCGATCCTAGAGTTCAGAGAGCCCGGGTGCGAGAATTATTGTTGGGAGAAAAGGACAGAAAGGAGGAGGTCTCCTTGTCTAGATTGAAGGGGTTCTGCTTTGTTGGGATTTGGCGCACGTTTTAGTGCCGGATTCATTGCACCCTTTCTATCTCCCCAAGGATCGGCCCTAACAACCAGCGTGGTTAATGCTGGAAGCTAACTTTGCAATTAAACTGTTGTGCAATCCATTCTCTGGGATTTCGTATGGACAGTAGGTAGGTGTGTGTGTGTGTGTGTGTGTGTGTGTGTTGTTTTTTGGATGGCCCCTAGACATAAGTCCAACTCCTCCTTGAGAATTCTGTGTTGCAACAGTACTACTGTCTACAGGCCTGGTAGTTTCAGGTCATTTCGTTAAGAAACGAGTGCCACCTGGACAGTCGCTTCTTGGCGCCTGTACCTAGGCATGTGAGCCTGGGCCTTGCTCTTCTGTCTATTGCAGAGCGCACCAATAAGACAGTAGGAACTTTTAAGCATTCTTTAAATCACAATACGGCTAAATAAGCTTTTCTCAGCGAGGTTTGTATAATTTTTTCTCCTGGAAAGTCGCGGGTTTTTTTTATCCAGAAATCTTCAAACCAAATATATGCAATTTACAGATACGATATAATGACACCTTATGGATTTAGCTCCTTGGCGCATATTCTAAACAACCCAAACCATCTCAATTCAACCTTCATCCTTCCACTGCTAAGACTGCTATACTGTATTGCATTCTTTGAGTATCGTATGTCAAAGCTTCTCATGGTGTGTGCAGGAATGCACTATAAAGCCGCATGACCTGACAATTGCCTAAATTAGTTCAACGGCAATAGGAAACGGACAAGATCCTACAGACTTCTAAAGAGATATGATTGTTGGTGCGCGTTTAGCAGCTGCTACATGGAGAGGACGGCTACACTTGTGTAGTATTCAAAGACTAGTGTCATTCGAATCTTTAACCATTGGAAAAAAGGTCGGAAACATTAGTGGACAGGGAACTGTGGCCTTAAAATGCAAGGAGATGGAGGGCGAGGTGCGACATCCGTAGAGGATCACTAATTGCAACTTTGCCAATTCACGTACCAGTTAACTAAGCACCGTCTCCACTAGATGTCTGAAGACGTCCGTAGGGATCTGCAACCATGCTGCCTGTAAGGCTTTCCACAGTGTCGGAATAGATGACTGTTGCATGTCTGTACGTCTCACTTCCCATTACAAAACATCCCACAGGTGTTCAATTGGATTAAGGTCGAATTTGGAGGCCAATCAAGATAGGTGATGTATTCACTATGTTTCTAGAACCACTCGTGCACACAGTGCGAGACCTACACGTTGCTCCGACACGGAGCATTATTGTATTGAAAGATCCCGTTTTTATCCGGGAAAAAATGGCAGGGTACACGTGGTCTCCTAAAAGCTGCCGGTAGACTCTGCCATTACAACGTTGGTCCATATGGTCCTAGTTATTTCCAGCAAAACATACACCATATTAAGCAACCACCACCACCTGGACAGTGGGCACCATACACAATGGGTCCATGGACTAGTGTTGTTTGCGCCACACACGAAGGCATCCTTCGGCGTGTTGCACCAGATATTTCGACTCCTCCGACCAGCACACTCGTTTTCAGTCCTCCAATGTCCAACCAACGTGTTGTTGACATCACAGCATTCGCAATCGACGATGATTAGCGGCGAGGAGAAGATGTGTCTTGAGTCGTCTGCTGTGGAATCCAGTACGTCTGAATGTGCAGCGCATCCTCATTTGGGACATTGTTCTTGCATCCCCTATATTGTACTGCGATGTAAACTGTCGTACAGTGACCTGCCGTTGAGTATGTAAAACGCGCTGCATCCTTCGCTCACTTGAACATCCATCTTGTGTAATCCTTTACAGTTCTATTGGCGGGAGGTGGTTTGACCCGTTCGACACCATTCTTTGTACATCTTAACCATAGTCGGCCGTGAGCAACATAGAAGACTTTTTTCTCCCGATATGTAAGCACCCGACGCACGAGCTCCCACAATTATGCCATTTTGAAACTCTGTGATATCTTTACTACGTCCCATAACTGCTACTTTATCACTTTGACTTGCATGATTAGATGCAAATTGCCACTGCTCTAGCGTCCAACATGTTAAGCTTTTTATACTGCGAGATACGCGCCATAGTCCATTACAGATGGAGTGGTTACAATTCGGTGATCACTGAGTGTATGATGAGGAAATCACGAGGGCACTCCTTCCTCACAACACGTGGCTCGGTACAAAACCATTTACTGCGCTACACGTGTGAAAATTTCTGTTCGGGAACACGAGGAGGATTTTAAGCATCTGTCCTCATCAGCCCAATTCTCGGATCTCAATCTCCCATTGAGCATTTGTGAGATGAACTGGAAAGACGTATTTTTCAGCACAATCTTTCTGTCACGAAGCATCCAATGTTTCTTGTGTCAATTTTCAACAACTTCTTGACTCCTGCCACATTTGAGATTCGGGAATTGATCCCAGAATGACAATCGGGTAATTATCCTCCCCTCTCCCAAGAATATTCCAAAAAGCAGTTTTTTCATATTCTGCTTCCGTCCTTCGTATCAAATTCCAATCTAGAATTTTCTTGACCTTGGTATAATCATGGTCAATAAAAAATGTATGCTAAATCATGCCAAACCACTCGTATCAAGGTAACCTAATCCACAGCACCGAGGGAAATTGGGCTTCTTTGGTTGTTGTCTCACGTGACATTTTTCGAACTTCTACCTTTTCTGATGCCGCAGTTGAGATGTATTGAGCGCATTCCGTGGATACGATACACAAAACTCTCACCGAATAGTGTGGTGAGAGATTTGGGAGGACCGCTCAACCATGTTTGCCGCTAATATTCATCTCCATGCAGTTCCTTAATCAAGGTCATCCTTACTTATCCTTACTTATCCATTAACGGAAATAAATTTCCATTAGTCCGGGAGGATCCATTTAATCCTTCTCTGTCTCAAAGGAACTAGAGAAGACAACGGTGTTCCCTTTTTGTTTTCAGTTGTAGAAGGAGAGAGAGAGAGAGAGAGAGCTATCTGAAAGTAGCGTGCAAGTTCTGACATGTTCAGAAGTCGAGTGGCCTGTGTTTTGACGCTTCGTATTGTTACTTTTGCTGTTGAGCATTGTTTTATGATAAGCATGCTCTAAACGCTTGTTTAGAGCATGCGTATGCTCTAAACAAGCGTTTAGAAGGGGGTTTTGCACTCAGGTACCTTTTTTAATGCGCTATTTATAAAATAAACGAGACGTATAACGTAATTCCAGAGCTATAATTTATGAAACTTCGTTTTGACTTTTGCGCTTCTTTGTGACCTTTTAAACCCCAGAAACTCTTTGACTGCGCTATTGTTTTGAGTTATTTACAAAGCCGAGTGGGGGAAGAGAGAGAGAGCTAGCGAAAATTAAAAGTAATTAATCAATAATTAATCATAACCCAGTAAGGTAGCGCGTTTTGTTGGTCCCGATATCGAAGTAACTGCAACCGATAATCAATGGTTCGCCAGTGCGTCAGGACCGTAATTTTCCAATGTTGAACAAGGCAAGGACCGGGAGAGGGCGCAGTTTCACTCATCATGAATCAAATACTGTCACGAGCAGATATGATGGTAGATTAGTGCAACAGTTTATAGCGACAAACAGAGAGACAAAGTTCAATCGATAAAGTTGTAAGCAAATCTCAAATGACGGCTAATGTACACTTTCATCGACTTCGCTTGTTACGACCACCCCCTACAACTATCGGCTGAAGGAAATCTTGTAATTTCTTCGGGAGCTTAATTATTGTTGGGAATATAATGGACTTTCCTTTGAGCTGAAGATGAATACGCACTTGGACCCACAAAGGTACTTTTCTTTGTTTTATTTTTGGTACGTGTGCCAGGCTGTGGGTCGTTTGTTCAAATACTCAGCAGCCACTATGTGCGCGCGTGTGTTAAGCTCCCAAGCAACTAAGGCTGTGAGGCGTGGGTATTATTTTGTCTGTAGTGATGCGTACGCTTCGATCGGTTTGCTGTTCGCGCTAGATTATTGTACTCTAGAGATGCTGGATAAACCAAATCCGAGTTTTTTTCTTCTTTATAGCTGTATCTAAACACAATTTTCTGAAAATGTTGACGTTAAAAACAGATAAAAATTAACCGCGGTACATTTAGTTCGTAGTTGTGGATAATTTTTATTTTTTTTAATGTTTTCTTCACTGGCTTCACTGTTATTAAAATACATCCGCATGAGCGAGACAAATTTATTCAGTCATGCATTATTAATACATCAAAAAATGTGTGCGAAAGTGTGACCTCTAGAGGAAATAATGAAATTCTCGAATGGTTTTCACAACCATAAAAAACCAACCGTCGAGCACTTGACCTCTTCGAGTCTCCCCTCCCATTCTCCGTAGTGGCGAACCTGGGCTTGTGGTAGTTTTGGACGCTATCTAGACTCTAGAGGATTATTCATTAAGCAGGAGTAGATTATTAGGAGATTAGATTAATAGGAGATAGACCACGTGGTTCAAATTTCCAGAAATAAAGCCACATGTAACCCTTGAGTCTAGACCCTCGCCCTAGAATCTAGACCAAATAACTCGGGGTCCGCTCATGTGAAAAAAAACCCCACACGAGTTCCTTCTTTCCAGATGGGAATCGAACACAGGCTTTTTTCCCGAGTGGTGTGGAAGAGCAGTGATCATAGTTGATGTGCTAATTGCGAAGAAGATTCAAAGCGATGTGTAGAGGGATTCTCCTAATGTTAGCCCATTCCTATAAGAAGCTGTCCTTTAGCTTTCTGGAGGTAAAGTGGTATACTCATGTTTCGTTACGTCATAATCGACTGAAGATCGGTGTGATCAGTACATACCACTGTAGCTCATTCAATCATAATGTCCATTCGTTGGCCTTCTTGCTCCATGAAGAGTTTTGGGATTCATCTTGCTGACTCTATACTTTATCTGAACTTCTCATGGACAACATCTGCAATTTGCTGTTTATATTCCAGCACGACCACATAGGTTGCAGGACTTTACAACTAATCATTTCAATAAGGGTATTATCATTAATCGTACTTAATGGTCACATGGACTAGAATCACGGTGAACTCAAAAAGAGTGTGTACTGTTGTATTTTCTCATTGACTACTCGCTTACGCAGAGAGTGTCACCTGTCTGTCGTATTTATGGTGCTAGCTCCTCCATTATTAACAGACGTTTGGAAACTGACACTGCGGTCTTCATCGGTGGTAAGAACTTGTCACACTACTTGACACTTCGTTGTGGAATTTTCGTTCGAATAGCTACTGCTTGTTGAAGAATTTCATCAGATCTGACCCACAGACATCGAACATTTCTCATCCCTTTCAGCAAACACAAATGGCTGTTGCCATCTTCCAACAGCTGCCAAAAATGCGACTGAACTTAATCACTTCTGCCATCTAGTGATGTATTGAACAGATAACTGTTCACAGACAGTTCGTTCAACATGCAATTAAGACGATGTGACTGACAGAACCGCCGTGATTTGTAAACCAATGTCTTCTGCTCTTCAAACCTAGCAAGAACTACAGAATTCAAGTTTCACAACGGTATTAGACGCTCATTTTCTGTTCTTTTAATGTCACTTCGACACTGGCTTGTTTATTACTTTTTGTTAACGAAATGATAAAGGAAAGAGACCAAAAAGACTCGTCTAAAGCTTTGCAATCACTCGACTATCGTGCAGAATACCCAGTAATTGAGAATGCGCTATTGCATTGTGTCACAGTTTGTGTAACACAGAGTTGTTCAGTTAGAAAACAAAGCAGCGTAGGCGCATTCAGTATTTGCAGCTTGTTGTTCAGACGCATTTGCAATGTTTGATGATTTCCATTATGTCAGCACCTTTGACTTCGCAGAATGATGTAGTGGCACCATCTGTCGTCTGCGTAGATCAATCATATGCACGTGCAGCACACGTTACGCTTAATATTGACCGCTGCAAATGAGTTCAGGAGTCCCTCTTTCCCTCCCACAATCCACACACACGAGCATCCTAACATACACCACCCTCAATAACCATTAAAGTCTCTCGTACATTGCCATGGACGCTATCGAATGCACATATGCTAAGAAAAATTACCCCTCCTCGCGAAAAGGGTTGTTTCTTATTTTTACAAAAGAAAATTACAGTTCTGATAATACTTAAGAGGAGAATATACTTTTGTCGAGGAATATTAATTTCTGTCCGTGTAATGACTTCGTTACAGAAAGATCAGCTTCGGTTGTAATTACATTATCTTCGTTGGATGAAAAACCCGTGTCCACCCTGCCGATAAATCCCCCGTTAATTACCCTATATCTGCGTGGCGATGGAGCCGTTATATCTCTAAAAGAAAGTTATATTTGTGACGACGCTTAATTGTTCGGAACGTTCTTGATGACGCGTCTTCCGGTGACAAGGTTCTTAATAGCCCTTCTTGCACAAACAAAAGCTACAGGCAGGGGGACGCCATATTTCATGTTGAAATGCCGCAGAGAAAGAAACGCGAAACAAAAGTTTTTCTTTTCTAATGCAGGGAGCTGCGGATAATTAAACACCCTTCCTGATTCTTTTATGCGACTTTTTTTTTTCAGTGGGTTGTGTCATCATATTGTTGTAAATAATTAACTGGAGCCTTTTGTGCATGTCCTCTCATAAAAAGGAGACCCATCCTTTTCCAATACTTCTTCCCTCTTTTGAACACTATCTGACTACAAATCTTCTGGCCCTGTTGCGTTTTCCACCATTATGGCAGAAAAGAAATGACATCAACAGAAACTGGCCCATTTCTATGGCTCGTTATGTCTGAATTTTTGAGTCCCTGACTCGGGATGTAAACTGCTGCAATAGAGTTAACAGCTTCTTTAGATAAATTGCAGTCATTTTTGCTTCAGTGAGAATTGCTAGATGATTTCCATTATTTCTGTCAGTTCTGAGGTTCAAAAAAAGGATCTGATTCTTTTCGACAGCAATTTTTATCGTGTAGGATAAAAATACGAGGTGCACAACAAAAATTAGCTTCATTCAGTCGCTGTAGCAAACAAGAGAACAGTAGGAAATCGATTCTTTTGCCTTTACTACATCATGTAAACAATCCACCATGCAACTCTCGCCTTTATTCAACCGTCAGTTGCTGTTTTTTTTTCCACTAACTTATAAAAGCTCTTTCTTTTTGACACAGTACATTCAGCTTGCTTCAATTACTTTGACTGTCTTTTTGTCTCTGAGTTAAAGACAGCTTCTTAACAAGGATGAATAACAACAAATCCACGGATCTGCTTTATCTCACACGAGAAAGCCGAGGCACAAATAGTCACATTTTAACAGCGCTTAATCGGACAATGAATGTTTTCGGTACGGCACCTGAACGCGAGTTCAATTCCACCTAGTTAGCCTCTGCTGAAACAGAAGCCTGTGAAGCAGTCGTGAAGCAAGTGTAGTGCTGTGTGGCTGTTCACTTAGCAACCGAGGAGCAACCACCAGAGAGAGAAACTTCCTGGTTCCCGTCCTTGCCATGAGGACGCGGGCCTCTACAAGTACTTACATTGGCACCAGTACCAGATGGGCACCAGCGCACAAAGACATATACACCACGAAGCACGCACATAATCGCGCGGAAAGAACGGGAGAAATTGAAGATGCAGTAATTTCATTATGGAACAGGAACAGGAACGGGAGCAGGAATGGGAATAGAGAACACAGTAGCCTTCTTCTGTTGAATGTCTTTTCTTCTGTTGAAGAAGATTCATACCCAGGCGAAAAGAGTCATAAATGACAGACAATAAAAAGTTGCGTGACATCAGATCATGCTTCCAGTCCTCAAAGAAACTACAAGAACAGAGGGTAGAGCTAGTCAAATTATATCCCTCAAGCTAAGCGTCAAACGAAGAATGACCAGGTAGCAAATAAAGGATTATATTAAACAATTTTAACATTTAACAGTTGCAAAATAAACTTCCGGAATAAATTTCTTGATAACAACACCCTTTGAACAAAGAAGATCATTTATGCTGCCATAGCTGCATTAAGAGATCTCATAGCTTATATATTAACAGCAAAACCCCCTAAAATTTAGGTACATTCCTTTCAGGTCATCCGTTCTTCCTCAGCCTTAAAAACCTGTAACGCTGAGGAAGAAAGAGTACGACACGCTCTCCACCCCTGGCGGAAAAGGCCCCGGTTCGAATCCTGTCAATAACGCCAGTTTTTGGAAAAACGCACCTTCATTTCCAAGAAATTGAGGGAAATGAAGTGCTTTCTGCTGACACTTTGGACATCATGTGCAACGTTAGGCAATCATCAAGAAATGCGTACCACCAGTAGGCAACTATTAGGATCATTTGGCAACGTGAAAAATTTGTGTAAATTATAAATAAATGATTATGAATTTGGCAGCTTTGTAATTACTTATTTATTCAATTGATTGTTAGTTACAATCGCCCCTCGCACAGCATGCAAATCAGAGGGGATAAAAAATTTACAACACAGAGAACATAGTTTAGTAAAAAAAAGTCAATCGTGCTGGATGTCTCCAAAGAGGAGTATCCACATCATGTTCCAGTTAGTACAGACGTGATTCAGTTGCTTGTTGAAAGTTAGCCGTTCTGTAGGTCTTACTGGAGCATAATGTTTGACAGTTTACTTGCAACTGATTCAGAATTTCCATTATATTAAGCGGGAACATTCTGTTAATCCTTTTCATGGAGATTAAGTTGCAGCGATGTGGCTTGATTTGGAGACTGCGTGATTACCTCAGACATCATGGGTGCGAGATGATGCTGGATAGGAATGGCGCATCATATCCACCTGTTAATCACTTCGCCAGGATATGAAATATTTGTCCTGATTACAATAAACATCCAGGGTGTCCACTCCACAGAATGCCATCCTCTCCATCAGATAGACAGATGGCCATGGGAACCTTATGGACCACAAGGTCATATGGCTGTTCCTAGCCGGCATCCTGTGGAATGCTGGCCCAGGTGGGACACAACCACCAGCACAGTTCAGCTGCTGCCATTAGGCGTTTCTAGCTACGCTCCCTTGCGTGGTCCTTTGTCTCCACTCACCGGGTGGGAGGGGGGTTAACTGTGGTACCCCCCTCGCAAGTTGAGCATTATGGACCTCAGTCATTTCCTGTCTTGAGCGCAAGATGGCGCAAAGGTCTTCTTCTTTGTGATAGTAAAATGCTCCCTGAAGGATAACTTGTTGTCCCAGATAATTCCTAGGTCCTTGTGATATTCGACTTTCTGTATGGGTTGACTATAGTGATGTTATGCTTTTTATACTTTCGGGAGAAGGTATAAGGGCCGTTTTTAGGGGGCTTTCTTTCAAGGCCAATCGAAGCCATGAAGTTGGCGAGGTTAGTTATCTGCTGTAGAGCAACTTTGTGCTCGCTAACACTATTTCTGGACGGAAAGAACATTTTCATGTCGTTCGCGTCGGTTAGGATGTTATTGAAGGTTGAGAGGAAGGAACAGATCCAGAGCCGCAGCGAAAAGTGTCGCAGAGAGAAACCCTCCTTGGGGAACCCCTCTATTTAGTGA
Organism: Mastigoproctus giganteus; assembly: GCF_048544385.1. Lineage (NCBI taxonomy): Eukaryota > Metazoa > Arthropoda > Arachnida > Uropygi > Thelyphonidae > Mastigoproctus > Mastigoproctus giganteus. Next base: position 91,577,583 of record NC_143586.1, on the reverse strand, counting down.
GTAATTAATGCTAAAGTTTTCATACTTAACTCATAAAATCAGTTTACTGTGAGACGTCGATTATACAGACTAACTGAAGGAGATTGACCAGTTTGGATTTTTAATGTCTGGAATTGTTAATTTTTCAATGACCCCGGTTTTTTATCGATGGTTTATATCGATTCTCTCTCAGTTCCTTTTTAGTTCAGAAGATAATCCTTGTTTTGGTACGGTGCATAAGTTGAAGATTGAGAAGATGAAAGAGGTACTTGTTTACATTCCGCTGTATCAGAGAATAAAAAGATAAAAGGGGGTGGGAAGAAAACCTTGTTGTCTTGCTTCTCCCTGCTAATTATTGACGATGTAAATGCAACTTACTTTTCCCTCCTTTGAAGCGACCTGGTTCAAATTCTGTTAGAGATTGGCGGAATTTACAGAAGTCACTACAATCGGAGTTGTAGTTGGTCGATTTCAGTGGGAAGTAATAGTTTTTTCTCCATGAAAATTATTTATAAATATGGCATTATATATACTATAAGCATAATAAATATATTATGCCATTCAAATATTGCTCTTCTGTTGTCCTGTTATTCCATCTAGTTAAATCAATTTGGCAATCCATTACTCGTTTGCTAGATTCAAATTCAAAAAGATTTTTATCGTTTTGCTTAAGGTCCCTACGATTTTGCGAACTGTTTGTGGAAAACTAAATTAATTTTAAAATTGCACCAAATGCTACATATCGTAGTAGCCACGAGAAAAATGACCTTTTCAAAGAACATCGATTTATGGAGGAATACGCACAATCCTTCCACATCTAACGATTCCGTTTTCTTATAAATCCTATCAAGCGTGAAATTTTGATTCCCTTCGGGGCTGGTTTCGAACGCTATAAGTAATAAATAAATTGTAATTTCAGACGCTGTTTCGCAACGGTTCTAAGCAAACAGAAAGCTACCCACGTCTTGCTATAGCAGCGGCCATTAGAATATCATCATTATTCGGTAGTTGAAGCTCAACAAAGAAATAAATTATCTCGCTGGATCGCATTAAGTTCGAATATATATGGAAAGTTTCCTCGGAAGAACTTCGTTTCTTGTTTTTATCTACAGGAAATCATTAGTGAGTAGATTTCCTCTCAGGGACTGTAATGGTTCGCCTTATGTTTCTCCTACTCTGCTTGTAATGAATATTGTATTAGCAATAAAGGGGAAGATTTATTACTGTACATCCATAACGAACCCTTTTTACATCGGGTTGGACGAGGGAGATGTTTTTAATGTACTCGACAATTACCACAGGTAAAAAGCCAAGAAAAATTATCCTTTTTTACGCATGCGTGAATTATTTAAAATTATCGTTTGGATTTACACGGACAATTATATTTCATCGGTACTGTCACAGTTCCAAATTAATTTTACACGGTGAGTTTTTATTTCATTTTATAATTATTATTTTCTCATTAAGAATGGTAGAAACATTAGAGGCGCTGCTCGCTGAAAATAATGGGGATTTGATAGCACCCAGTGCAACTCGAGCAGAATACGAAATGAGCATAAACAATTATTAAAGAGATTCATTTGAATTGCTAAACCGAAGCGCCAGGAACCAAAATTACCGAAGAGAAAGACGCTCAAGTACTGGGACACGCAACGTCCTGACCAGCCATTAGGAGGTAAAAGCAAACATGTTAAATTCAAGGCAGCCGAATGAAAGTTTTATAGCGACTCACACGTGCGGGACTTGTTTTTTGTTCGTTTGGTTAAAGTGCGTCCATTACTTCGGTTATAAATGCGAAACTTTTGTGGGTTAATCTCTTTCTAGTGCATCCCATTTTCGCTGGAAGTTTTCAGATAATCATTCCCATTAGAACTGAAGCTAAATATGATTTCGACTTTCTTCAACGCGATATGTAAACGCTGAAACCTCCTTAGACCTTCATTCCTTACAGATCCGTGTTCTATAGTCCAAAATGGCGAGGAAAAATCATCAGTTACCTTTAATTTGATTTCTCTCTTTACAGAAAGACCCTAGCCAAGCAGACTTGTGAAAAGTGGCTATTACACCACTAGGTGGCAGTATGGAGTAGGATACTAAGCGTTATCCGATTTCTGTGGACCAGTGATCAGATTTAAAATCGACCCTTTGGAGGCTGTCCCAAGATCTAAAGAGAAAGAGGTTCAAAGCAGTGTTCCAAGGAATCATCAAGCTTTAATCACCATGCAGAAAAAAAGTCCACATTATTTTAATCATAAGGGGATGTATACCCCTTCAGCTCCTACCTGTAATCGCCTCTGACCCCTTAAGAAGATATGAATACAAAGATTTTAGTCTGACGATGAGGTGCAGTGTTTGGTCAGTTGATTTTTTTGACATCGTTCTATGCGGAAGGACTTGCTAGTAAAACGTTCGGTTATGTCTTTTAGTAGCTGTGATTTCGCTGAGGGATATAAAAGCGTAATGTATGTTCACATCTTAGCCCACTTTCCATTTGACCAACCCTCGTAGTATCTAATTCTAAATAGTAAATGAAGTTGATAACAGATTTTATGTCCACATAGCCAAACATGCTTCTCGATTGGACACAGAATTTTTTTTTAGTCCAATAGGCTATGATGAGGAGGTTGCCCCTATCCCATTACTGATTTTATAGAGCTTTTAAAGCTTCGCTTTGAAGTGGTTAATCCAGTTTTGCCATTAACTACACGAAGTACTGGCAAGCTGCCAGTTCATGGCAGGGATGTTGAAATCACATGTACTTGGCGCTTTCCATAAAGTGTCAGTACACGACAGAGGTCATAGCAAAATTGAGTGAACTCTTCTAGACCGACGTTTTACGAGCTCAATAAACTCATTAACCATTTCTAAGAGTGATAAGACCACACAGCCAAATTAAGGTCATTTCTGATGTTTCCTTAATGGGTGGATCTTAGAAAGAAATCCTCTTTTAGTTGCTTTATTTCTGTAGCAGAATTACTCAGCAAGGACGCTTTTTATACTGGGCACTAAATCCAGTTTTGTTTATCTAAACTGGGTTTGGGCGTACAGTTTATTTTAATTGTCTGTTTGATGTTTTGCTTTTGATTAAAAAAATCTAAGATCTTTACTGCGAACAAGCTCTGTCTTTCTCTCTATGTAGCTTCTTTTTCTTTTAGATAACTGTCTGGAATAGTTGACTTAGTTCAAATAGCCAATGCGAATCTGTCATTAAGACGGAGTTTAGTTGTATAGGAGCAGGTATTTCTGGTGGCACTGCCTTCCCAATGCTTTCAACTTTGTGGAAAGGATCGTATCTCTAAAAGGCGACCGAAACACATCGAAGACATTAATCAGAGGTCACTTATCCCGTTACACACAGCAAACTCAATTGCCATTCGTTGATTGATCGTCTTTACCGTAAGTTGGAGTGGAAGATTTGTTTTAGTAGAGAGAGAGAGAGAGAGAGAGAGAGAGAGAGAGAGAGAGAGAGGATGAAGATGTGTTGAATTTTTCTGGAGCAAATGCCAACCCAGAAACACTCAGAACCAAAGAAATGTGTTCAACAATTCCACCACGTGACAAAAGAACAATAATATGGATTGGTGAGAAAATCAATTAGATTACAGAGTAATCCATCGAGAGATGGGTGGAAATTCTTAAATTATACCACATGTGAATTGCGATACTTCAGCGTTACCATGACTGACGGTATAAAACATGGTAAACAGTGACCCCTGTGATGAAAACTTTATATGTGGATGAATGGAAGTAGGCTAAACACCTCTTAAAAACTTAAAGAATGATGAAATGTTTTATGTGTCTTCTTTTATCCAAGATTATAGGGGATGGGGTATTAGACATCAGCACATTAGCTCATCGATCCCCCGTTCCACCTGCTTTGACCAGGTCTCCTTCATCTTAAAGTACTTGTCTTCTTTTGTCACCTTTGCAGGCCACAAGATTAATCGACAGAATTAATAGGGGTGGGATGACGGGGGGGACCTTACCAGGAAATCTCCCCTTACCGATGTCCGACACACCCTGGTATGTGGTGCTAATTAAGAAAGACGCTTTTCCTCTGTGCGTGGTAATGCCAGCAGGTGCAAATGCCGATCACAGAGTAAACGCCTTATCTTCGCCCCCAGATCCACCATCCGTCATACTTGAAAGTAATGGAGTTCGTTTTTATTGTGTTCTTAGACACTTACACAGTGGAGCCTTTGTTAAGAAGGGATAACAAGGAACATGCGAGGCAGGAGGGAGAGTAATTTGCATCTTGGCAGAGCAGGTGTGTAGGCAGAGCTCTTTTCTCTCTGTTCTGATATTTTTTTCTGTCCATTTCCTTTCCGTTTTCTTTTTTTCTTTGCTTTTCTGCGAATTCAAAAAGCGAAAGTAATAATTAGAGATGACTTGGCTTCTCCAATAGTTATTATGGAAGATCTGCGCGATTGTTGTTGCGCGATTCTTTTCATTCTCCACTTTATGTTCTTAAAAAATAAAAATTTAAGTTAAAAAAAGAAAGCTAAAGGAAGCCGACACAGAAATTACTTAATTTCTATAAGGGAAAAAATAAACTGTTTTTTCTTTATTTATTTAAATAGAAACTTCACTAAGTGTTCCAAAATCAAAAATAACATTTCAATAAAAGATATTTTTTGTCCCAAGAGCAACAACAACAAAAAACATAATTCAACAAAATACACCCTCCACAGATTCCAAGAATAGAAACGTTGCAATCAATAAACCCACTCGTGCGAATCCATAATTTCTAGTAAACAATCAAACTCAGTTTAAACGTTTTAGTAATGGTTGTGCGGTAGGTTGAACTTGCTAGGAAACCTGACAAACTATTTTCTGAAGCAATTTTTATTCGTGAAGACAACAAAAGTTAAAAACTAAAGCTGAAAGACCTTGTGGATGAAGATCTGGTGCAGTATAATCGAAAAGAAATGAATCAATAAATTCATATAAAATTCAGAGCTCAATAGAAAACTTGTCCAAAAATTCCATGATCTCCACACCAAAAGACAGCTTGGTAAATCCACGCTTAGCACTTAAAGTTACAGCAGAATATAAAAATGAAGAGCTTTGTACACTTTTCATAACAACCCACACAATTGCAAAAAGAAGTGTTTATCGAATAAACATTAATCCCAACGTTTTATTATCCCTTTTTATGCGATTCTGACCGAATTTGATATCGTTCACAACTCGCATTAAGTCCGTCAGCTGAAGCAAATGACATCTCCTCCAGACAAGATCTGGAGCACAGAACGAAGGTTAAAATACATCAATCACGGAGGAGAATCAATAGGAAAATGTCGTACCACTGGATTTCGCTTCAGATAAAGCATTGGCTAACTATACATATTACAAATTGGTCCAGTGTTCCGGTGATGAATTGCTACCACAAATCTAAGCCAACCGCGATACCACCAAACACACGAACCAGAGAATAGGGGGAGGGGAAGGAGGGAATTGGGATGTAAAAAAGAGGATGTTTGCATCGTGTATAGAGGGAAAGCACACTATCGCGGATGATGGAGTATAAAAGATACAACAAAGGCAAACAATAAATTTAGCTGAGGGTTTGTGCCATCCGTGGAATAGGCGGCTGCGCTCGTGAAAGAAACTAGGAGGGAATCGAGCGATTCTTCATTTCCATTCTTGCCTTGAAAGTCATCGTTCAGTGGCAAATGCTTACTGGGACACCACTAGCCACTTTAATGCCGTGTAAGTTATTTGCGCGGCAATCATGTTTAGTAAAATAAGAAGGCGTCGCCTGTCTTCTGAATTGGTGACACTCAATTCAAATGTTTCATCAATTTTGAAAGATTATTGAATTAAGGTAAGCTGACGACTATTTCTTTTCCACCACTTGATATCCAACCAACAGAAAGAATAGTATTCTCTTAAATTCTGCATCTATGAGTATTTGATTTTTTTACCTTATTTTTGTTTATTTTTTTCTTCATCTTATTACGTGTTCCTTTAGGAAGCTCCACTGGCAATTGCCCTTTCATTTGATCGTACTTAAGGCCGAGTCAAATGCCTACATTCACGTCATTGTTTATCTGCAGGTGACCCATGCTTTTAATGTGCTCTTGTCCCTGTCCCTCCTTGACAGTACAGCGGTTTTACCACTTTTCAATGGATTAGACAGATCTAGTTTGAGCCCCGTCATAGACTGAAGTAACTTCTAAAAGCTTCTTCAGTTGAGGCTGCAGTTAACCAATCTCAAGTGAGGGGAATTGGGGTTTCTTCGTGAATTATTCCATAATTTTTAGTCCCCCCAACACGCAACTGGGTCTGTGAATACACACACTTGTACAGACATAATACAAAGTGGCGGATTTTGGTGTAAGTTGCTGATGGATTTGTACAGACGGACGCGGGGGAAATTTTTCAACTAGTATTGTTAAAAAACACTAATTCGGGGCTTTTTTGAATTTCAAATGGTATTTTGCTTTAGAAGAACCACCGAATTTCAAAAGGTAATGTGATTGATGGACCTGCAGTTGTTGACCATCTGGAGGAAAAAACTCTCGTTTCATTGACTCTCAAAAGTTAGTGTATGTAAAGGCGTGGTGGGGATGGATTGGTTAGATCAAGTAACTCTTTAACTGTTTTATCATGATACCAACAAAGCGAATATTTTTAATACATTTTTTTTCTGAAGTTATATTTAAATTATTCTACGTGCGCCACCTAGTTGTGGGAGAATTCGTTTCTCAGTTTATGAATGAGGTAAATTAGTAGCTAAAGTTATTTCTGAAGGTGGCTACTGGATTTGTTGTTGTGTGTGATATCAGCTGCTTTTGGAAACAGCTGGAAAATGTTAATCCGTATCGTTTGATATTCTGCGCTTTGTTTCATAAGGATGGACCTTACAAATGTTCCTTTTCTAAGTGTCCGTACTGTGGAAGTAATTGATTCCTTGGTTGATGACTTGAGATATTCAGTGACTTTCATAGCCGCTCTACAAATATACATATCTTGGGAATATATTGAACTCCAAAGTGCGTGAATCGTGATGCCCTAAAGTATTGTATCATGAATTGATTGAACTGTGGTATGACTCAATTTTGTGAGGTAATTTCAACCAGGAAACTTAAGTTCCTTCGTATTCTTTATTAGTTCTATACAGGTTCAGTGTTACAGTAGGCATCGAAGATTTTTTTAGGAGGGTAGGGAGGGTCTGAGGAGCAGAGTCACTACTTTGATCTAGAGCAATAGTGCTCGAACTATGTCAGTGATGGCTTTCCGGTATCTTGATTCGCTGAATTACCTAAGTTTTGCGAAATTTGACAAATGTGTGTTGCAACACATAAACATGTGATCAGGCTTCTTTGCTTACGAAACAAAACAAATTGGAATTGTATTCAAAAATAATCGATGTGCATTGCAATAAATGGAGTCAAATGTTAATTCTCTTGTAAGAAGCAAAGGAATGCCTGAATTTCTCATTAATAAGGTAAGTTTAGGCTATTTTTATTGCAGTTTCCAGTTTTATGTGGGTTATAGCAGATATATTTGAATGCGCCGGCCTTCGTAGCATATTATGTCTCTCATTGCAGCCGTCTGCGTAAAAAGTTTAAGCTCCCTTGCACTAGGGATTCGCGAGAAAAATCAGTTAATGGCGTGTCTTTCACTTTCCTCCATTCTTCTTCTTACCATTATTTTAGTTTTCCTTCTGGGTAAGTGTCCGGGTGGTTGGCCACATCCTCAAAGTATTTTGGTTTGTTGCTTGCCCATAGCAATCGAATCTTCGCGAGTTTATAGTGGCACTGAAATTTGACAGTTGAAAAAGGGTACAATCGAAAGGATTTGGTGTATTTTATAATTTTAAGGTTGGTGGGCCGTATTTGTTTTAATAAAAGTGTCATGACTTTCAACCCGCTTTGATTCAGTCCATTAAAACTCTGGAATGCGTTGGTCACAAATTTTTAAAATTTTTACTTCTCGTTTGAATGATTTGAATTCCAATAACCAAATATCTTTTCTAAATTTCCTTTAACTCTGATTTTAATTTCCATTTCTGTCGGCCTACTTGTAATCTGAGGTTCCCGCATAGCATCTATAATAAAAAAAAAAAAAAAAAAAACCACTCTTTCAGCCATTTTGACAGGGGTTCTCTGAACGAATGTAGATTTCGTAATGAGTTCTAATTTGTGACTCGATATACAACTCCAGTTGTAATAACTTCCAGATTTCGTTTGAAGATTGTCATCAATGAGGTGTCTTAATTTTCTTCCATTAGGTGTGCTGTCATAGATTTCTGGGAATAAACATTTTTCTTAACTGCGCACTGTGGCTCCCTCTATATCAACACGTCCAAAAGTTATTAAAGACACACCTCTCGGCCTGTAGGAGGTAATATTCCGGAGATAAGTGCTTAGGATAGATATCGTCTTTCATTCGGTGGTAATTAGAGTGTTTGCGCTTTATCTTAGTGGCTGGTGATACATTTAGAAGAAGGGTAGATAGAGACGTGTGTGCTTCAGGGAGGTAATTTCCATCCTCCTTGGGAAAATTTCCCTTAGGAAAAATCAAGCGTGTCTTTACTGATAAGATTTATGTGTTGTGTGATGATCCAGCTTGTAAGTTGCTTACAAGAAGTCTAATGACAGTGTTGTTCTTCTCGTGTGCGTGCACTTTGTACAGATACTCATTTTCCCACCAAAAGGAGGTTGGTTGGCTAGAAAAAATAATCTCCACTGCAGGCGTAATTATCCTTTGAAATCAGTGTATTCATTAACCACTCCCCTTTATAAATTCCGTTTCGTTCTTTTCCTTATCACCTTTTTCAAATTGAGGCGATTTTCCATTATAAAATGCCCGCGCGTGTTGCTTAAAAGAAATCCTACGCATTCCCTCATTTATCATCCAAGAAGGTGTTTAAATATCGTGGTCTGCTCAGAAATGGCCTCTCAGTTGTGACGGATCAACGTCGGCCTGGTAGAACAGTTGGAGCAACAAAATGATGCGGTTCAACGTGTTGATTAATTTATTTGATGGGGACGGACGCATCCTAAAGCTTGTGATAAATTGGACGTTGGCCCATCGCTGCCTTCTCCATCTAACAAGAGGAGTTATTCTGCAGGAGAGCGATACTCATCCTCATTCTGTCAAGCTACATATTGAGGTATGCCCAGAAGTTGAAATCTGATATCCTTCCGCATCCGCCATAGAGGTCTGATCTTGGACCTCTCGGTTCAAACATGTGAAAATCATAGGCGAGATTTGTGGTGAATAGTGAATCTTTTTGGTAGATGTAACCACGTTTGTCTAATTGTAATAAGAATAAACAGACTCGCATACCTAGTTAGATATTTATTATGCTACGTACACGCTTTCTTATTTATGGGAAATTAATCTTTATTTCAATATAAAATTCATTAATTTAATTACTTTTAAAATATGAAATAAATATGTATTTAAATAAAATATTAAAGGAATAAAATTATTAAAAAAATACGAGCAAACTCTCCGTGGCTTATAATTTTCGTTATAATATCTGCTCTGTGTGAAACGCGGCTAAAGTACTTAACGTTACATCTGGGCATTTACGTGGAGCCATTTAAACCGCATACACGAGTAAGATGTCGAGTTTAATGGCACCCGAAGCCGGTTTCAGGCTTGCTGACAACTCACACTCGCACCATTCTCATGGATGCCGCGGAAGAGAAAATAGTTGCGTGTAGCCAATAGTCATCTCCTGCCAAACCTGTTATTGCATTTAAACCCTCTCAGTTCATAGTCCTGGAGTTCTTGGAGCGCACGTTTCCGTACCAAATAACCTTTGACATGTGACAACGCGCGAACTGTTGTAATAATAGGTTAGCAAAGGCAGTCCGTGTTAGCGTCGGCTGCAAAATAAGGACTGATAGAGGCTGAAGGATGCGCTGCAAAGCGCGTGCTGAGTTCCGGTAAATAATTTACCCCCCTGTTTCGGCTGACACTGTTGAACCGCAGCAGTGGTGTAATGATAGAGATGTGTGTGTCCTATTAATCACGTGACATCGAACAGGAGGACAGCGCGCGTCTTCGACACCCGGAACGGGTTCGGATGTTCAACGAAAATAGTTTGTCGTCTCCACTTGTTGCAGTGGAGTCTTCTGTTGGAGGGACTTTGTAGTGAATTTTTGGGTGCTCTCCACCACATTCTTGCCCGTGAATTGCTCAGATCAGTGGATACAGCGAAGAAGAATTGAGTGTCTGTTTATTCTTATCCAAATCACTGGCCCAGGAATCACCGCAACAGTTTGATTCCTGGTTCGGTGATTTGGACCTCCTTTGCAAACAGTCTTGCAATCTATTCGTTTATAGTATTTGGACAGACTCCACTAGACAGGTTTCAACATATCACTGTTCGGATGCAGATTCATTAAACTAACCTGTTCCCTCTGTTCGGTGGAATCTTCTCTGATTGTATCTAAAAATTACAGCCTGAGAAACTTTCCCAAATTTTATTCTCACTTCTGAATCCATCCGCATTAGGGAAATATAGTCAGCAGCCAATAAGAACCTAATAATGGATTATTAGGTTATTTTTTTATGATTAAATAAAATGCTGCTGACATTGGATATACTAATCGCAACACGATTTAAATTCCAGTGATCACACAAATCAAACGCACTTTAATAATATTTAAAAGATTACAAATTTATGTCGATCGCTTATGAGAGTAGCTCCTTTTTTTTTCTCAAACAGTTCACTGATAGGAAAGCGAAGTGTCTGCAATGGAAGAAGTTAATGATCCTTTGAGAGCGAGCCCTGGAGGATAAAACTTTTGGAATATTGTCGATAGTTGAATGTTAATGTGTTGCGGGTGATGGGTTAGCGCAGTCCTGGTGTAGTTTAATTGTACACCAGCGTCAGGAACTTAAGTTATAACCACGTTTTTCATATTTTTACATGAAATTTGATGTTCTGATGTAGGAAGTAATTGTACAATTAATTTCTGTGGTTTTGGTCCTTATGGCCCTTAAAGTACGTGTATTGCAAAGAGTTGAAATTGTGAAATATTCCTACATTACGCACGCACTCAAGGTGCTTTATAAAGGTGATCAATTTTAAATGAGAACACGTTAAAATAAACAAACTAACTTCGAATAAAAGAGTTCTAGAGACATGAACTTTACAAATATCAGTGTTTATTCATTGCCTTTTTTGACTTTGTCAAAAGTATTGTTCATCATTTTCTGAAGGAGAAAGACGATTTATTCAGCGAAGTATAAATTTTCACTATAGTATCTTTACTGAGTCTGGAAGAGAGCTAAGTGTGGGGATAAGGAATAAAGAAGAGCAAGGAGTGCAGTTAAGGAATTTTTCACATATATAAATGCAAATAACAGAAGGACAAATCAGATTGGACGTGGGATAGTATTAGATACCATAATTGAAGTTGCAAATGAACTCAACAGTTACTTTGCATCGATATTTACATGAAAAAAAACCTTTGTGTCAATGAGATATTATGGAAGTGAAGTTTAAAAAAATGTAATTAATGATGTTGAAATTTCAAATGATTATTTAATGAGAACTTTCGCTCCTACAGGCGAGTAAGGCTCCTGTGGTTGATGGCATATACCCTATAATCTTAAAGTGAGTGCATTGAACCATTAAGGCTAGTTATGAGAGCATCACTGGACTCAGGAGAGATTCCGTTGGATTGGTGCAAATTTGCACATAAAGGCGATTCTAGGAGTGTAACAGGAAATTACCGACCGGCTAGTATAACTTCAGGAGTAGGGAAAATCATGGAAACAGTGATGAAGGGTGGAATTCAGGATCTTTTAAATGGAAATAGAATTCTGTATGATACACAGCATGGTTTTGTAAAGGGAAAATGTTTAACAAATCTTGTTAGCCATTTTGATAGGTCACTCGTGAGCTGGATTTAGGGAATAATTTCGACATTGTTAATTTGGATTTCAGCAAAGCATTTGACTCAGTCCCACATGAGTGGTTACTTTTATAAGCTGGAGCAGGCTGGAATCGGAGAAAATCCTTAGATGGATAGCACGATGGCTTGAGGGCACCAGGCAGAGGGTTGTGATAAATGGTTATTCTTCAGATTGGGTTAATGTAAGAAGTGGGGTTCCCCAAGGATCAGTACTGGGGCCACTGTTGTTTTTTATTATCTTAAATGACATCGATGAAGGGATGGAGGGCGTGAAGTCTAAACTTGCAGATGATGTAAAGGTCAGTAGAGTAGTTAATGATCGCCGCCAAGTAGAGCTTCGTCAGAGGGACCTAGATAGCCTTCCGGGATGGTCAGAAAAGTGGCAGCTGTGCTTTAATTCAGCAAAATGCAAGGTCTCACACCTGGGGAACAGCAACCCCAAAATAACTTATGCACTTGGTGGAGTTGAACTAAAGTCAGTAGTGGAGGAACGGGACTTGGGAGTTACTATACGGTCAGATATGTCCGAGAATTGTGGACAGGTTGCAATGTTGCATGGTGTCCTATCGATGATTTATCGAACATTTGCTAGTAGAGATAAAGACGTCATAATCACATAAAGGTGATTTTATAACCTTTATGTGATTTAAATTATAAACAATTATTTTTTTTAAATTAGTACCGAAAAATCGGTATTTCAGTACCGGAAAAAAATGATCGGGATCCCGGTATTGTAAGCCCTATGTGCAATGGACTGCGCATGCATATTTGTATACCGCTCGACAAAATTAACAGTAAACGTAGAAAAGGTGATGAACCTCGTACAGCTTGAGATGAAGCGTGACAAAATTTGGTATGGTGGTGTACCAATAGAATAACGATGAAATGAGGGGACAGCGAGAAACTTCGGACGGGTATCAGGGACATTTATAACGGTTGTATAAGAATTACTAAAAAGGTTACTTTACAGAAGTCTATACAAGATGCTGGAAAATATGGTCACATGATTTCAGTAAGGCATATGATCCCTCCAACAGTTAAACCTGACAGCGGTGAGCCATGATCGATATAAGGGTGTCTATCAGATTCTGTGCCAACAAATCACATTCTTCCACCAGCGCATAACTTAGCTCATCAAGTGACCAAAGAGTTGGCTGTCTCCGTGAAATGCGACGCCCAGGGGCGTCTCACACATGTTCGATCGGATTTAAGTCTGTTGATCGTGCTGGCCACAGCAGTCGTTGGATATCTTCAGTTTCAAGTTATTCCTCCTCCACTTGAGCTCTATGTGCAATGCAGTTGTCCATGAAAGAAAATCTGGGCTAACCTCACCCCTAAAAAGTCGCCTATAGGGTTCGAGGATCTGTTTTCGGTACCTCTGCTATTAGATATTAGAAGATTATGCTTCTGATATTAGAAGCGCATTTTTAAACTCAGCAACACACTGGACAAAAGTTAAATAACACATCGCAAATCTTCAATAGTCTGCAAAATAATTTGTGGAATTATTCTTGACAGAAATTGTAACCAGGCCGCTCCCCACAAGGATGTCCAAATTAGTGCTGCATCTAGTAGCAGAAGTATTGTGCTTACAGTCCAGTGTGTTTTTCTGTACTTCGTCTTATGCTCATATTCGTACGATGAGCCAAGGCAGTGGATAACCCGTTTTTCATTCTGACCCGATCTATAGCACTTGGGGAAATGACATTTCTGAAATATGCAAATTACTTAATGCGTATCTGAAAATTAGTATTCAACAGAGGAGGGTGTAGACCTTAATAATGAAGATGGCTGGAGATTTAATTTTTCTCCCTGGCGTATTCCATACATGCTCAACGGGATTCAGCTCAGAAGACTTCAGAGCAATTCTATTGAGGAAAAATTCCACTAGAAGTCTCTCCACTAGTTCCTCTCATTTTGGGGGAGGAGCATTATTGTCCCTTAGAAGGAACGGAGGACTTGATATACCTGTAACAAAAGGTGTATTAGAGATGTTTCAATAAACACAATTTCAGTGAGTGCAAAGTAGACTGTGCCTTTACCATCTGTCTACTGGTGTAATTGAACCTTACAACAATGCCCTTCCACAAATATTTATTAAAATTGAGTCGGGTGCTTATTTTTATTGAGAGCTCGGGTTTTAAAGTTTTAACTTAACTTTTGGACACTGATGGATGAGGGGTATCAAAAAAAAAGTTCCCCAATTTTACTAGGGAATCAAAAAAAAAAAAAAAAAAAAATGCTGTCACTTAACTGGTATTCCATGTTGTAATTCACTAAGTAAATATAATTATTTTTTACTGCATATTTGTAGGAGAGAAGTACATGATAAATAATAACTCATAACTACAATATGCCAGGGGTTTAACAGAAAAAGAAAAAATCAATCAATAATTTATCTTCGCGAGAAAAACAGAGCTCAGCTTCCGGCTGCTTGGGGGATTAAGTGCGCGCGCAGACACATTTATGTACAGTACACACTTTGTCTCTCTTTTCATCTTCCTCATCCGGATGAAATTTGTATTTCCATAAATTTCCGCTTTTCAACTCATTCATTACCCAATTCATCACTGCTTGAGTTGAGGAGTGGAGAGAACCGGGGGCGAATTTCTTTTTCTTCGTTATTTTATTTATTTTGTGCACATGCTTCCACCGCTGGCTATTTATCTCGACTACGTGTCTGAGGATCTGCAGTTTCGTTTATTAAATTCGGGATGCAACAAACACAAACGTCTGCCAATTAAAAAGATTAAAGAAACAAAACTCGCCCCATTCCCGAAGCAGAAATTCCGGACTTTAATTTGACACCGTCCACCTCCCTCCCCCCCTTTCGTGTTTCTTCCACTGCGTCGACGTTGCATATAAATATCTCGGCGGTCATTTGATCAAAGGTTCCGCCACTGCAATATTAATAAGGGGCCCCGAAAGACACGGCTCCATTCATTTCCCTCGCACTTTATCGGATTCCACACGACATCGGGCTTGACAGGATTTCAACGCAAATATCCGATTAAAGGCAGCGACGTGTCGAGTTTCTTATCGCAGGATGCTGTCATTTTGGGGGCGACACTACGCGAAATTTGTTACAGAGGAACACGCGCACTTTAGTCTCACCTAGAGAGCTTTTCCTGGACTCCGCATTCCGAAAGGATGTATTAACCGAAAAAGAAACGGGCGGAGTTGAAAATTGACACCTCCGCCATTTCATCGGGGGGATATCATAACGTATGGTGATGTGCGGAGCACGTGTGGTATTTCCTTTAAGCTGCCGTACTTTAGATGTCGGGATGCTGCATCACGTCGTCAGTCACTGTTTTTTTTCTCCCCCTCTCGAACTCATTTGTTCGATGGCAGTCCTCGAGACATTTTTAAAGGTGTATGTCTGGTTCGGGTGTATAGGTTAAGTGCGAAGGGCTGCTCGTCGCTTTTTTTCTGTTGTTCGGGTAATGGGACTCAAAAGAAAAGAATCTTTTTTTTTGTTTGTTTGTTCGTAAGACAGCTAGCATTTCGGTTTTACTCGGATTCCAAAATGCCCTTCTAAAATACGAATTTCCATTCGTTGTGGGTTGAATAGTTCTTTTTAAAGTGAGCAAATACAGACAGGAAGTATTCCAAGTTCCTGATTTTGCTTTGCAGTTGAACATTGTGATTTAGATAAGATTGCGAAGAAATGGGAGAGGGAAATGATGAGGGTAGCATTTAGCAGGGTTCTGTGGATCACGTGCGTTTTGTGAGTTGGATGGAGTGGATCAATGAGATAATATAAGAAGAATCGGAAGTAGAACGCGTTGTATTCACGTGGGCTGTAGGCATTTCTTTTTGACAAGCTAAATACAGTCTGAAATGTATATTTAGGGGCGCATTTATAAACTTTCGTGCCCTCTTAATAAAATATCCGTATACGGGTCCCTGTAGGGGAAACCTTTTGGGGAAAAATTGCGCTTTAAACACTTGTTAGTAAGCTGTGGCATACAGAACGCACAATGTTTTGAAGCAACCGTTTGCACGCACACTGAATTTTCAAAGATAATGCAATTAATGTAACAGAATCTGGGGTTACCACGTGATCTGCTGACTGATTGGCCCTAGAAAACTTATTTCGGCATTAATTTGGCACTGAAAAGAGCAGTCCAAACAATACAGTTGAAAAACCATTTGAACCACGAGGGATTAGCGACAAGGATTCAATGCTTTGAATTAACTGATATATCAGTTTTGGAGAAGAGTATATGGGAAAAACGTGATGGGCAGCTATTCAATCTGAGAGAAGATGTAAAAGGAAATATTGAAGATGAGCGAAGGCAAGACCCCACGATCAGAAGATAATTCATCTTGTTTTTACTAAAGACGGCCTTCATGTAAGTACATAATTCTGTTGGGAATGTTAATGAGATTATCATTAGACTCTAGGACGATCCCCCCTCGATTGGAGAAACAGTAACATCTCCCCAGTCCACAAAGTAGGTACAAAATACGTGATGAGCGACTATAGACCAGTGAGTTGGTTCCAGCGGTAGTTAAGATCATGGAGTCTCCGATTAAGGATACAATACAGGTTCCTTAATGGATCAAAACTTGGGTTCATGAAGGGACAGTCTTGGCTGATCAGTCTAGCTAAATTACTCGTATTATGACGAAGTCAAAACGGTTGAATGCAGGAAACAACTTTGAAATTATTTGCCTTGGCTTCAGTAAAGTTTTTGATACGGTTTACCCACGAAAGTCAGTTAGATAAATTGAAGAAAATTGGGATCAATGGTAAGATGCTTCGTTGGATCAAAGGCTAATTAAAAAAGATAAACGTGAGTTGTCATAAATGAACATTCCTCAGAGTGGATCAGTGCAGTAAGTGGAATTCCTCAGGGATTAGTGTTGGGGCAACACTAGAAAAGATGGGAACGGTGAGAAATTGACATTGATGAGGGAGAGTAGAGGAAGCTATTAAAGTTTGCTGATGGTTTAAAGGTAAGAAGGATGGTTGAAGACCAGAACTATGCCATTTTGCTTAAAAATGACTCGGATCAGTTGCACAAATGATTTTAAAAATGGCGACAGTAGTAGTAGTAGTAGTGGCACATGATGCAAGAAAGCAAGTGTAGGAGCTTATGCAGCATCAGCCAAAAAAAAAAAAAAAAAAAAAAAAAAATCATCACACCATTCCCTCCAAATGCCTGTCCAGTTCCTCCTTAAATTTATTTAACCTATCAACTTCCACAACGACAGATGGAAGTTTGTTCCAGCAATTAACCACCCGCTGGCTAAAGGCAAATTTCCGCACATCTATTCTACATCTGTCCTTTCTTAATTTGAACTTATGTCCCCGTAGGTTCGTAATCTGAACAAGTGGAAGGATCCCATCAGAATTCAGCGTGCTCAACCCATTCAAGGCCTTATAGATCTCAATCAGATCACCGCGCAGGTGCCTAGTCTCCAGCCACTGCAATTTGCAGAACTTAAGCCTCTCTTGGTAAGAGAATCCCTTCATTCCCCTCACCAATCGTGTTGCTCTTCTCTGTACACGCTCAAGCAAATCTACATCCTTCCTAAAATGAGGCCTCCAGACCTGTACGCAGTACTCAAGGCGTGGCCTGACCATTGCCTTATACAGAGGGACAATCACCTCCTTTTCCCTGCTAGCAAAATTCCTATATATCATTGACAAAACCCCATGACCTGCCCTAGCAGCCTGTTTGCATTGCTCAGAAAACTTCATATCTGACTGCACAATTACTCCCAGGTCTTTTTCATTTTCTACCACCTTAAGTGTAGTACCACACAGTTGGTACGTTTCTCTGGGGTTACTTCTACCCATATGCAGTACTTTGCATTTGTCAAGGTTGAACTTCAGTTGCCACTTCTTAGCCCATCTGCCCAAATTATCTAGATCCTGTTGCAGTAGCACACTGCCATTACTGTCATTAACAACCCTGCCAACCTTTGTGTCATCTGCAAACTTCGACATTAAGCCTGATATACCTTCATCAATATCATTGATAAATACACAAAACAACAGTGGACCCAACACCGAACCCTGTGGGACTCCACTAATAACATTAGTCCATGAAGAGCAGCACCCATTGATCACCACCCTCTGTCTTCTCCCACTTAACCATCCTTTTATCCATTGTAGCAACTTACCCTTAATACCATTCTGCTCCAATTTGTACAGTAGTCTTCCATGCGCAACAGTGTCAAAAGCTTTCCTGAAATCCAAGTATAATTGACAGAAGTATAATTCTTTTAAACATAAGGTTTTGCACCTGGAAAACAAGTCTAGGTGTTACAAACTGGGGGAGTTGAGTTTCCAGGACGAAAAAAAACTTAGATTCAGTCAGATATAATATTCTATGCAGTGTGAACACGCGGCTGGGAAGGCAGACTGTGTCCTGTCTATTATATGACGATGGTCAGACCGCATTTCGAATAGTGTTCAGGTTGGGGGGGGGGGGTACATTTGAAGAAAGACAACTTCTACAAAGCTTCTATGACAAAAGAACTACAAAGTGAAGGGGTGTTAATCGAAGTCCTTATGAAGAACGACTTAAAATATGCAGACTAGAAAGTGTGTAGCATCTCGCGGTTTGAAGGGTGGAAAGGAGGAAGAATTTAGATCGGTTCCATAAATGGACTGAAAAATAGTAAATAAACTTGCCAATTTTCAGATTTTGCTTTTCCTGCTTGGCCCTGAAAGGAGGTATAATTTGGAAAGAATAATCAGAGAGCACATACGCAAAACTGAGTTCCGCTTTCTCGGGTTTCTTCTTCATGAGATATAGCTTTCTGTATCTCATGAAATTTAATTTTGGGCAGCGTGTTGTAAACCAGTGGACTGAATTATCTGTCACAGTTTGAAGTTCAAAGCGAAGTAGGATAGCTACTTTTTGAGATCATAAGCAAGCATGTGGCCGGAATGACTGTTAAAGATCTTTGTGCGAAATATTACCTAAGCTCTTCAACTGTGTGTACAATTCTAAAGGACAAAGAAAAATATTTGAAGGAAGTTAAAAATGCTCAATCCATGCAGTCGACGTGGGTACGTACTAAAGAAGTTGACAGCATTATTCCTCAAATGGAGATTTTTAGCTACAAATTTTTAACTACATGGATAAGTGATCAAACACAACGATTGAATATGCCTGTTACCTACGCTACTATTTGTGCAAAAGCTTTATCCATTTTTGAAACGCTTAAAGACAAAAAAGGGAGGAAACTGTGAAGGAACTTTCACTGCGAGTAGTGGATGGTTTGAGCTTTATAAAAAAAGAGCTGGTTGGCATAATGTTAAAGTGCAAGGAGAATCTGCGAGTGCTGATACTGAAGTGGCAAAATTATTTCCTAAAAAATTAGAAGAATTTATAGAAGAAGAGGATTCCATGCCATCACAAATTTTTAATGTAGATGAAACTGGGCTCTTTTGGAAGCACATGCCGCCCAGAAGTTACATTGCAAAAGAAGAATCTTCGATGTCTGGTTTTAAAGTTTCAAAAGATCGCTTAACATTATTGCTTGGGGGTAATGCTGCTGGCGACTGCAAATTAAAACCCTTGCTTGTGTATTGTTCCGAAAATCCAAGGGCACTTAAAGGAATTGTGAAAGCTACACTTCCAGTCATATGGAAATCCAATAAGAAAGCTTGGGTTACTGCTGTTATTTGCTTCACTATTCCAAGATTGGTTTTCGCATCACTTTGTGCCTGAAGTAAAAACAATATTGTGAAGATAAAAAATATTCCTTTTCTGATTTTAGATTATGCACCAGGCCACCCACCATTTCTGCAGCATCACCACCCTAATATTAAAATTTTTTTGCCACCAAATACGACACCACTTTTTCAGCCAATGGATCAGGGCGTTATTTCAACCTTTAAAGCGCATTATTATCGGGGGACATTTGATATGCTAATTAATGCAACGGATGAGGGAGGGAGGTCCAACCCTTAAAGAATTTTCGAAAGAATTCCATATTTTAGATGCAGTTAAAATAATACAACGATCCTGGGACAAAATTACAGTGAAGAACATGAAGGGTGTTTGGAATAAACTGTCCTCAGTTTATTCACAATTTTGAAGGATTTCAAGAACCAGCAGACCGTAAAATATGAAACAGAAGCAATCGTTGCTGTTGCTAACCAATTTCAGCTTGACATTTCTACAACTGATGTCACTGATCTGCTTCAAGCACACAATGGAGAGCTCACAAATGAAGACCTCTTTGAAATCTCAAAATGTGAAGAAGCAGAGGACGAAGAAGATTTAACAACTGAAACTCCTGTTCTTTCCTTCACGCTCAAGAGGATAGATGAAGCTTTTCAACACATAGAAAATGCAATTGAGATCTTTGAGTCACAAGATTCAACTTTGGAGCGTACTAGGAATGTTTCTACAGATTAAAAAAATGCTTATGCATGCTATCGGGAAATTTATGAAGAAAAGAGAAGACTATCTCGGAAACAAATGCTTCTCGACGCATTTCTGAAGAAGATGAAGACTCCTGCTTCCAGCAAACCAACGAGTGCCGAGACAACAATGAGTGATCAACGAGTGTGCATTTAGTAGATGATGATGAAGAATAAATGTTCTTTAACACTTGTAAGTCATAAATAATTTCTTTATTATTATAATTTTCTTGATTTTACAGGCAATGTTTTCATTTCTTAGAATAAATCAATCATTGTTTAGGCATAAACTAATTAGCTAACTAATTTAATTGTTGAGAACGTAACCCCTGTTTTTAACATTTCGTCTATGGGGGAATAATTCTCGCCTTGCGAGTTTTTACTTTAGGAGCGCGCGTTCGTAACCAATTAACTCGTAAACACAAATCCTAAATATCCTTCCACTAATTTCCACCAGAGTAATTACCTCAGCATTTATTCTGGCGAGGCGCGCTCGTGGGTAGCACAGTTGGTGGAATCGCTGTGCTCCCCCACACCGGGTGGAAAAGACCTGATTTCGAATCCTGTTTAATACATATATTTCACATTGATATATACATATATTAAAAATATTTACACACCTTTTAATGAATGCATAGTTACCAGTCCAATTTTTCAAGGAGGAACTTTGAGTTATTAATATTTGAACCACAATTTATTCTGTCGCATTTCACTTTAGTATTCTGCTACAGTCCACATCTACTTTAAGTATTTTCTGCATGATCGCGAGCATCGTGGCATCTCATTTCTGTTCTGAAATTTATATAAACATTTGTAGATGGGGAAAAAAGGTAAAGTGAGACAGATGTATCATAGGCTGGTTCATATTTTTAAGTGTATAAAAATTCTGGAAGATCTCTTTCCGGCATGTTGCATCCTCGCAGAGTTTTTCAGCATCTATCTGAAGGGAGTTAAACAGTTAATTGAGGCGGGACCTAAAGTTCAATCTGCAACGTAGTCACAACTTCAGCTGCAGAAGAGGAGCATATTGGCCGAGTCAGATCTGTTATTCCAGTTCATCCAAGAGTGTATGATCAGATTCAGGTCTGGACTTTGGACCGGCCAGGCGATCTGTTGGACTTCTACTTAAACCAGATTTTCACACTACCTACTGTATGGGATGAAGCACTGTCATGCTGGAACGTGAAAGGCCCATTTTCATAGAACTACCAATGTGTGTTTCCACAGAATTGTTCAAGATGTCGGGGGACGACTCGGCATTGATAGTTTTTGACAGCAACCAGCGGTCTGAGTAAAAATCATGAACTCCCCCACACTGAGTCTTCTCCGAACTTCATTATGGAGTTCATATTTCGGTTGACGTTCCTCTGCCATTTATCGCACACCCATACTCGACTGCCTAACGTGACTTTTTGCTCCAAAGACCACTTTCCGCTGCCCCATGGCCCAAAAGCAATGGATTTCGACACCGCTGTAAGCGACATCTGATGTTCGTTGTCATGATGACGTTGTTAGCAGTAGCTCTGTAATGAAAGCGATGCATTTGGTTTGATAACAGAGCTATTGCTAGCAAGTGCCTTCAAACAGACGTCACAAAAGAACGCATTCTGATTGACATCTCTAATGTTGTTTACTCATTTTTAGCCCATTTTCTACTTTGCATACGTCCTGTTCGCACCGTTCACTACATATGATCCGTGTCAGAGAGGCATAAGCTTAATAAGCCAAGACTTAGGGCCTCGCTATTCGAGTTATTTTTGTTATAGGGTTTTAGGAGCATTAGCAACTAAGGCCATATTGTTCCGTGTATACTGTCTGTAAATTGTATGTTCTAAGGTCAATCTCCTATTTGTTTTTGAACTTCCTGGAGGAAAATTATGCTACCCTCGCCTGAGACCGATTAACTCGGCCACGTTGTGAAAACTGCGGTAAAAATTCCTTACGTCATCGACGGGACTCTGATTCAGATCTTTTCCACTCGGTGTGGGGAGGACGCCGATCCTACCAATTGTGCTAATCGCGAGGGCCGCTATTTGAGGGCTCCGTTACTATTTGTGAGAATAATGCATAACTACATATTTTGGAGTCTCCGTGTTTTTGGGTTTGATTTCATTGTCTGAATCTAGCCCTTCCTCTGGTGACCAAATACTTTTGTTAGGACAGTGTATTGATATAAAGATATTTTATATCAACGAAAACGCACTGACAGTAGGGAACTTAGAGAAAACAAATCCAAATGAGTATCCGAAGATGGTGTGTGTGCGTGCGTGCAGGCGCAAAAAAAAAAAAAAAAAAAACAGCATGTGTAAACTAAAATTTGAAAGGTTATAACATGTGCCAAACCAGTCATAATTAACTGTGAATCTCAGAAATTTAGGACTGCGCCCCTTTGATATACATCGAATCCGAGAATAGTCAAGAAGCATAATACTAATGCCACAATACTAATAATGAAATATAAATAAGAGAATCAGCTATTGAGCCTCACCTCCTTAGAAGGCCAGGCAACAACGAGACGAACCAGTTCCTCGTTCAACATTCAAGCAACTAACTTTATGGCCAGATGGTGTCCAGCCTTGAGTCTTAATTTATGGCCAGAGAGTGACGTTGACCTTCGCGGTGCACTCTCGTTTTGTGAGAGTGTGCATCGAAAGTTTCTCGTGATTCGTGGAGGGTAAGAGGACCGCGTGTAGTGAATTAAGTGCCAAGTGGAAGAGGCTCATACTTCGTCCCCTATAACTTAAACTTTATTTCATTTTTGCGCCCCTAGCAAATGTACACCCTGAGCGAATACTTCGTTTGTCCATACGTTAGAGCTGGATGGTGTGGAGCTTCTACCAGTTTCTGTTGCATCATATGTTGGCCCAATAGCGTACAAAAAAATCCTTACGTCATCGACGGGACTCTAATTCAGATCTTTTCCACTCGGTGTGGGGAGGACGCCGATCCTACCAATTGTGCTAACCTCGAGGGCCGCTATTTGAGGGCTCCGTTACTATTTGCGAGAATAATGCATAACTACATATTTTGGAGTCTCCGTGTTTTTGGGTTTGATTTCATTGTTTGATTTCATTGTCTGAAAAGACGAGATGTACACCCATCAGCAGACAGGAATTTTAATATTGAAGACATGGCTGGGTTTTCGGGAGGAAAAGCCACAGACGCCGAATCGATTTCCTTTTGCGAAATAGCTTTTAATTTTGATGACTTTTGGAAAGATAGCTGGGGGCAGGCTGCATGAGGGTACAGAAATTCTAACCATTTGCAAAAAAACAAAAAAAAAAAAAGGAATCATTCGCAAAGAGAAACCGATCATCTGTTTAAGGTTACAAAAAAGAGAAAATAAAAGAAATCTGGATAGAACGCAATAATATAATTAACAAACTAGAAATAAACACGCGTAAATAATCAATGATTAAATAAAGGCAGTATTAGTTAATAAAAAAAAAAAAGAGACACGCTATTGATATCATTCGCGATTAAATAAAAAAAAATCGTCGCATATTTCTGGCTACCAATTAAGAAAGCTTAATTAACGCCGTTGTTGTCCTTTAAGTTAAAAATTGTTGCGCCCTCTTCTCGGTCGCTGAAAATGAGTTGGCCTAACCTAATCTTGTTTCTGTTACCTGCCGCGAGTTCGGTGAGAAACCTTTTTTGAACGCTGTTTATGCGGAGAGGCTAATTGTTTTTGTCGATACTCGACGATGACGAGTTTCGCTTTGGGCTGCACGAAATTAGCTCGCGCAGAGTACGCATTTGGGGAAGTGGCTGCCAAATTAGCTCGGTAGGACCGGTCTGTTGTGCACGCGCCTACGAAATGTAACGGTTTAACTCTCGGACTGCCCATAAACTACGGCAAATGCGGTATCGGATTTCGTTAAACCCGACTCATTTCGTCCGCACTCTGCGAGGTATAAAATGAGTTTTTATTTATTTATTTACTTAATTTTTTGCGCGCTTTGGGGAAGTGGAGATTGTACGCGTCCAAATGACCCCGAAAAAGGCAATATTTGAGAGGCGCAAGAAGAACAAAACGCTCACCTTCGGGTGAGAATCGATCAGTCTCGACTTCATCGTACGATGCAGCATTTTAATTTAGCTTCTGCTGCCTGAGAGAGAGAGAGAGAGAGAGAGAGAGAGAGAGAGAGAGGGTGGGAGGGAGGGAGGGAGGGAGGGAAAGGGTGTTTACAATGTTCGAATTTTACAAGCCTTTCTTCCATCTCCAAACCAAGTTGGATAGACTTTCAAAAATTCCACCAGGTGTCGCCTTTCTAACAGAACTGTTATTATGTTCAACCAGCAAATTACGAAATTAAATTATCCCCTAAAGGACTATTTGCTCTGATCTTGTGTGGTCGTCCCGGAGTATAAAAAGAACGCTTATTTTATTTATTTATTTATTTCGCGTTTTTTGTGTTCATTCATATCACAGTTATTGGACTCTAAATGACTTTATCGTTTGTAGTTGATTCGCGGTGATTCAAAGAGCCGATTCAGTTTCAGATTGTTGTGGGATGGGCTTGTACGTTGTTACAGGAATGTTGTTTACAATTTAGCCGCGCGTAGCTCTTTTCACAGCTTCTCCTTCCTTCCTCTTTGTAGCCCCTCCCTCCCTCATTCTCTGAGGGGGAGGGCGACCGGGGGAAAGTAAACGTCGAACTCCGGGAAGCTTCATAAATTTCTATTGGAAAGTGCCTGGCGGCGCAGATTCATTTGAAACTTTTCTCCCCAGACGTAAGCGGACCGTGTGTTTAAACAGTGGTGTCGTACCTTACACTCTCAACACGACACACCTTTCCTCTGTCGTTTATTCTACTTTCCTGACAGGCGAACGATTTTTTTTCCCTTTCTTTTACGGCCTGCCTCGAAGAGTACGGATCTTTGCCCCCCAGCAATTCCCTCTTCCCTCTCTCGGTTTCGTTCGTTTAATCAAACGGTGGGCTGGCAACCCCTGGGGGAGGGGACAGGAGAACAGAGGGAGCCTATGAAAGACGGGAAACAGCGAGGGGTCTTCCAGCGAATACTTCGTGCAGTTGAACACGTGACGAGAGTTGTGCCGCTCGTAGACGCCCTAGGCGGTGACTACAGGAGCAAGCGCGGGACTTCTGGGGTAAGGACTCGCACAGACGCGTGCACTGTGTGCCAGTGTTGCTGTTGACGATCCGGCGTGCTGTTGCTAAGACAACTGGTCTTGTTGGAAACGGTGGGAAACAGAAACGTGCCATATCTTCCCCACCCCTACAATTGTTGCGATCCGAGAATCATCGTCTGGTATGGTCACGTGCGCACGCCATACGCAAGAAGGTCCTGTCGATCGTTAGGCCTACCGCCGAGAAACGGCGTTGGAGAGAATGTGGCTCCGTTGCCAGCGATCGAATGTTCGGACGATTGGTCACTGACTGCTCTGCATGCGGGGATAGCGGCACGAGGGAGGGTAGGCTGATGGACCATCTGTGACGTTTTTCACTCAATCGTTTTCTTCGTTCCGAGGACCTCTAGCTAAATTAAGCGCCGTTCGGTAGCACGTGAGATTTGTTCATCAGTCGTTGACGTCATCTGGAAGTTTGGCATCCGAAAAACCCACCAGGTGAGTTCTTTAATTTTGAAATCGAGACTAAGGACTGTTGCCTCAATTTGTTCATACTTTTGCTTTGTTTACACAATCGCATAGGTCAGCGGAGTTTGCAGCTAGTTATTTGACAAGAACACGATCAGTAACTGTATTCAGCGGTCACTTGAACTGAACTATGGTCAACTCAAGTGCACGTACCACAATACTCCCGTTTTGACTGCTCTCGGCTATGAATCCTGAATACATCTGAAACTGATCCTAATGGTCACCAGCTCAATTCAGTTTCTCCGCATGGTCCAAAGACCCCCTACGAACAAACACACACTGACGGTTGGTTTTGAAAATTCTCTTTCTGTTCTTCTTTATATTAAGGAGGAGTGGGGAGACAAGCGCTGGACGAAGAACTTATCGATTTGTTATCGAAATAGATACTTTATTTAGCAGTGTTTTCACTAATTCTGTTAGCAATTTAGTTAATCCTACACATCGAATTCCTCTTTAGTTTTAAACACTGTGTCGTCTTCACCATGTATATGAGTGCCCACTTACACGAGAATGGTATTGCAGGGACTCAATCCATTCTTTCTCATTCTTTAATAAAGGCCGTTTACAGAACTCCTACAAGATTAATGGCTATTTATCGTAATTCGAATGAAGTGGAAAAAAATTAAGTTTTAGGATAACTGGCAAATCTTTTTGAGCTTTTAGAAATTGTAAAGGCTTAGCTGCGCGGGTGGTAGCAATGATTAGAATATGTATTTATTTTATCAATCGAATATTGTTTATCAGTTTCATGAAAAAATTGTTCTAGAGAGAGAGGAAGATTTTTCTTTCAAAATGGTACACATTAATCCCTCATTATCAGGACAATGAAGTTTAATTCTGCAAAGTAGCTGATGATTTAAGCGTACACCTACCTGATGAACTTATTAAGCAACCCACTGGCATATCCCCAGATTTATCAACGCCCAAATGAATGTGCTAACATTTGTTATCAGGATTTAGAGTGCATTGTAAATATCTTCCAAGTGAAAGACGTCATTGGACACTTGACACATGATAAAGGCAACGCCATTCAAAAGAAAGTATTTTACTAGTCCAACCACAAACAACAAAAATTATCCAAATACTTAAGAATAAAGCTGAAAGACTTAAGAGTTAATGACAAATGAATATTATCATCACGAATCCCCACGAAAATGTCGAAATCCATTGGTAATCCATAGCCATAAAAATTTCCTCAGTGCCTTTCGTAGATTGCCTTTCTTGTTTTCAAGTTATTGTTTTTATTTTACTCTTCCACGATCAGGGATTGCAACTTCTGATGAGTCCGTGGCGAAGCGGACACTTTGGGATTTACATTTAGAGAGCATTAGAAATTCAATGTGCCGCAGGAAACATGAAAGATGCAAGAAGGGGAAAACAAATGGCCCAAAACACCTGTTCTTGAAGTGAATTTCAGAATACAGAGATTGCGCCGTATAGACAGCCCCACGGAGAATTTAAAAGAAACGAAATATTCTAGCAAGTGGAATGTTACGGGATTTAACCGGTTGATGGATTGCTATTCAGCTTTATAAGCAGCCACCGGGTTTGGCAAATATCCGGTAAGTCTATCCAGAAATGTCAAGAGGTTCAGATGGATGATGGTGCAAGGAAATCGCGACTGAAACGTAGAAAAAGATGGAGATAAATGCTGGAAGAGTCATTAGTGGAAGGAAATGTAAGACACTTTACGCCCACTGGAGTTGTGAGGATCTTAAAATAACTCCTTATTACGTACCATCTTCTGTGTGTGCTTTTCAATTTGTTGTGAATGGATTTCATCATCTTTTCCGGAAGCATCATTGTATTCGTATTCCCATCGCTTAGCAACGTTCTAGCATTAATCTAAATCATCTCGAAAACGATTTCTAATTGTTTTGGAAAGCCAGTGGTTCCTGAGGAAATACGATTTTTGTTGCTTTTCCTTCAGAACAAAGCACACCAGTTGGTTGTTCCAGGGTCAATGCTTGTACATTCTGTTCGTTTAATTAACAAAGCTTCGTAATTAGAAGGAAGTGTCTCCTCGTGTAAATGAGATCTTGTGATGAGCGGGAAGGACGATGGATGGCTTTTCTATACATTTCAAACAGGGAATTTTCTCGGAGAAAGAGTTACCAGAAGACTGTTTCCAGGGGTTACAGAGTGCAAATGCATCACGCGCTTCTCTCATTATTGTAATAACGTTTTCATCATTTTTCTTTCAGACAGGATGACCCTCATTTGTTGTAATTTCAAGTGTGTGCATTCTTGCGACGCATCTCACGGTTGTTTTAATTTACTGTTTGAATGAAACGTGATAAACAAATGTGTTCTTTACTTGCGAATAAAGTAAAGACCTGTCGGTAGTTTTCGGTTTAAAACTTTAATACATTGAAAGATAATTCTAAGGAATTAATTCTTGCCTTTGGTGAGTGCTACTAGACTTCCACCTGGGCCCCATTTGATCTATTGTAGTCTTAACTTGTGCTATAATATCGGTCTGCATCAAATGTAAGAAACAACTTGTTCTCTAGGATGATCAAACTGAACCTACTGTATTTGTGCGTGGGAAGTTTTATTGCTTTAAATGGCGCCCTTCTTTGTGTACATAGTGCGTGGTTTCATGCATCTGAGAAATGCGATTAGCCTTAATATAAAATAATGAAACGACATCGGATTCAGTTGGATCTTTTTCACTTTTCCTTTCCTGGTTTCTTTGCTTGTTTGAAGAGAAATGGTTTTCCTCTCCTTTGATATGAAGCGAGATGTAGTAACGCTGCCACTTATTGAGTCAGAAGGTTCCGCATCAATACCACAATATCTTACAGGATTATCGACGCACGAGAGTTACCATTTGGACTTAATCGTCCCTTTTTATGTCGTAATACTGTTAGCATTATACAATACTTATTTTTGACTTAGTCGTACAAAAACAAAATCTGTACCAGATAAGAACACCATCTAATAAAGTTCACTATAATCTGGAGCTCTATTGATCGCGATTCATTAAGTGTTTTTTTGCCTTCTTCCACTAGTCCTAGTTTCATATGAAGTGGTGGTAGCAAGAGCAGTCTATTCGAAGCAGAGCATTGCCAACTGCATTTTGTTTAACTAGTCTTTAATTCTGGTCTGATAAGCAATTCTCTCCAGATATAATGTTGGCCTATTGCTCTGCTGTCTTACAGAAACAGCAGAAAAATAAGAGAGCAGAACAGGCCAGCTGTTTTATCGAGAGAGAAGGAAAGGATACCTATTGTCCTTCTTTGGATTGCAAGGTATCCTTGTAATCCTAAAAGGAATCCAGGTATGTTGAAGTCTTCATAGACATCCCAATTGTGGGTTTCATAATTGACCTTCTCCACAAAATATGTCAATGTTTGAAACTTCTTTCATATAAACTGAATGAACTACAGAAATCGATAAATATTAATTTCGGCTATGAAGCGAAACAGCCTTCAGGCTTGTTGCTCAGCTGTCGATGAACACTCTAATATACTGGATTGTGATCACTGCCTACGTCATTAAAAAAACAAAAACATTCGGAAGTTGAGGCCCTCGTGGAGATCACAGTTGTTTATAATCACCGCCGTCCCCACACCGCGTGGTAAAGATGAGTTCGAATCCCGTCAATGATGCGAAGAATTTTTATGGGTCTTTTTCATAACGTGGCTGAGTTAGTCGGTCTCAGGCGAGGGTAGCGTGGTTTTTCGTCCAGCAAACAGAAAATCGACCACAGAACGCTTGCATACTGACAATATATATGGTGTTTTATGTCCCAAGCTTCTGATGTTTAAACCCTACAGCTAACCAAATTGCTGTGTTGTTTAGTGGAGTTTTAGGAGCATCAGCGACTAAGGCCATATTGCTCCGTATATATTGTCAGTAAATTGCGTGTTCTGTGGTCGGTTTTCTGGACGAAAAACCCGAGTTTCTGGGAGGAAAAAACCATGCTATTCTCGGAAATCAACTCTGGTCTTTTCCACGCAGTGTGGGGAGGACCGCGATTCTACCAACCCACGACAGAATTGTTCTGGGCTTATTTAAAAGCTGCAATGACGTTTCAATGAATATTAAACTTCTGTCCACCTTAGTTGTGCCCATGTGCTTCCAACTGTTTTAATAGTCGAATTTACAATTTGCGAACTTCTTTTTTCGAGGGGCACGCTGGCTGCATCCCTTCTACCAATTCCTCTTTAACGTACGCAGAGGCCATTAACCAGTTCAGAACATCGGCATTGAACAAAAACCTCCATCAAAATTATAAAAAGATTGGAACCACAGAAAATGGACATTAAACTTTTTAAATAAACCTTAAAAAAAGCTGCTGGGTGTGTTACAAAACTTGGAGAAACACAGATGCCCGCAACCAGACGGATAATGACACCATTAAAGATCATAAACAAATAAAAAAAAATTGTTCCCAAGAATTTCTTAAAAGCCTGTCCCGAAGCCATTATTATAAAAAATGTGTTTTATTAAATACATCAGAATTTTTCCATTATTTTTACGCATCACAGTTTAAGCGTGTGATGCAGCGTAGTTGTTTTCACATCCGAAAAAGATGAAACCATCTTTAACAGCAACTCCATTGCAAACTGCTTTGTACAGCAGGCAAGGTAATACCTCTACGTGCCATAAATTTCTGTTTGGAGTTACATTTTCTCATTTTGTGATCAAAATTAAATTTTCTTGCATTACTTTACTTACAATTCGAAGGTTAAAATAAACGCGTCTTGTCAGTGACCGATAAATATTTTCTATTACAAGATTTCGCGGATAGAAATGAAAGAAATGTAAGAATTAGGTGAACACGGACGATGCCCAAATGTTAAGTATTATTTGACCAGCGGATGATACCAAGGTTGGAAGGGTTGTTAATGACAGTATGCTACTGCAGTAGGATCTAGAAAACTTAGGCAGACTGGCTAATTGAGGTTTAATATCGATAAATGCAAAATACTGCATATGGGTAGCAGTAATCACAGAGTAACGTACCAGCTGTGAGGTACTAAACTCAAGTTAGTGGAAAATGAAAAAGACCTGGGGTAATTGCGCAGTCAGATATGAAATTTTCTGAGCAGTGCGGATATGTTGCCAGGACAGCTCAAGGAGTTTTATCAATGATATACGGAAAGTTTGTTAGCAGGGATAAGGAAGTGATTGTTCCATTGTATATGGAAATGGTCAGGCTACATCTTGGGTACTGGAAGGACGTGGTACAGAGAAGGTAAACGAGAATGGTGAGTGGAACAAAGAGGTGCTTTTACTAAGAAAGTAATACAAATTGCAGCGTATGGACACTAGACACCTGCGAGGTGATCAGATTGAGATGTTCAAGACTTTGAATGGATCGAGCAAGCTCGATGCTGATGGAATTCTTCCTTTTGCTTAGACTACACACAGACGAGGGGGCACAGAGTCAAATTGAGGAAAGACGGTTGCAGAATAGATATGTGAAAGTTTGCCTTCAACCAATGGGGGCCTGATGTGGAAGTGGATAGCTTGCAATAAATTCAGGGAAGAACGAGACAAACTTCTGTTGGAGGGCATTAGATTAGCATAGTAGAAGCACGTGATGAAAGAAAGCAAGCTTGTACAGCATCAGCAAAAAAAAAAAAAAAAAAAAAAATCCCATTTCACCCATTGCTTCAAATGTTTTTCAAGTTCTTCCTTGTATTTATATAAGTTATCAGCTTCCACAACGACCGATGGAAGTTTGTTCCATCAGCAATCAACCACCCGCTGGCTAAAAGCAAATTTCCTCACATCTGTCCTGCAACTGTCTTTCGTCAATTTGAAGGTGAAATGAGAATTTGTTTTTTTTTGCTAATGATGTATAAGATTGATTTCTTACATCATTTTCCACTACCAATACTAAATGCACACCGAATGAAAAGTGTCCAGTGCAGCTTCTGCGAAGATAAGATCCACTTAAAGTGAGTTTCGTTGTTTTACAAAGAAATTCTAACAAATTGTCTATTACTTTTTAATATACTTGCAGTCTTTATTCGTGCCTTGCCATAGATGGATTTAGCAGTGGAACCGTGGATTGACTGTTCTTTGGGTGAACGGTTTGTCCTCTGGTAGATCAAACTGATCTTGATGATTGATTTGTTTCTTGAAAGGCATCTTTCGTGTTTGGAAATGGCCCGAAGGATTCGTACCTTGGGAATAAGTTGGAGATAAAAAAAAATCTGGCTTTGCACGATGAAATATCGCTTTACGTTTGGGGCTGTATCCTAGGAGTTCGTTGGTAATGAGGTCTTGATAACATTTTTCTGTGACTGCAACCTTTTGGAACTGTGTACTCTAGGAAGTACTATCAAATCAGTCGCAGAAATAAACGGCGTACGGAACTATCTATTGGCTAATTTATTGTGGAAGTGGATATTTTTTGTCCTATAGTGAATCATCATGCTTTCGCTGCTTTGCCTGTCATTCGGTCTCTGGATCAGGTGTGTTAAGGTTCAATATTTTATGTCTGGTCTCCCGGTTGTAGAGAGCAGTTATTATTTGACTTATAGACACTAGAGCCACAAGGAGAGACTGATGCATGGCAATCCGAGCTTGTTTTCATTGAAATCATTGAGCATGCATGGCGCCCATTCACAGATTCGCAAATTCACCACAGATACCGCCGCCAATTTACAATGGGTGCAAGCAGCATTTTTGCCCTTCGTGAAAAGGAAATTGAAGACGGAATCGTAACAATTCGGAAAAATACTCTCGAAAACTTTTCTGTCAAGCAGCAATTAAGACTAGATGACGCAACGAGATTTCCGTTCTTTACATAACTTTACAAAATAGAAAAGAGGGCATCGATCGCCTACTGTTCTCTCATTTGCTAAAGCGAATGAATAAAACTGTCGGGTTACCCCTTCTACATGGATTGCCACGTCGGCACACACTCGCTCTGTCGTTTTCTCTGGTTCCTCACTATAACAGGAAATAAGGAATTCCACGAGTTAAAAGTTAATTTTACGAAAATGGTGTCTTTTTTACTGTTCTTCGGTATTCAAAGAGCTTGCACTGCAGGCTAATAAATAGCAAAACATTCTGGAACTCGTTTGTAAGTGCGGTTGTCTGAATATTTTCGTTTAATACAGGGAGGATGATGGAAAAGGAGTTTCTTCTGAACGAGTCTTATCTTGTAGCGAGCTCAGTTCTCGCTACTGAATGGGTCTTAAAGTGTTCGGCTCACCTCCTAAAATTAAATCCCTCGAATTCCTGTGTCGGAAGGAACTAATCATGAGGGACAGCAAAATCTCTTCTAATTTATTGTGGCTAAAGTATATCTTCTTGTCTTTTTATCCTTTCTCTCTTCCAGAGCATTTCTTCTCTAACTTGATTATCTACTTAGGATCAATTCTATTCTGTCGCCAATTACTTGCGACGGTCCGACACGGCTGTTTGGGAGCAATGACTTCAAATGACACTTCAGGAAGCGACAGGACCTCCGTTGCTACGAGACTGCGCATTTTGCAAGGGTGGACTTTAAATGTGGGATGGTCTAGTTAAGCATGAAAGATGGCGTCCTGTCTCTTATCTACTTGTGCGAGGGCGTTTAACAGATTAAGGGTTTTTGGCCGACCCTTTAAACCTAAAAATGCGGCAGTCTGAGAAATGATGCTGTCGCTTAAGCGAGGCTGATGTCTTAAATGAACATTAGTTACCATTCTTTCTTTTCTTCTTCCCTTCCGCGTTTCGGCGTCTTTAAATCCGATCCATCCCGAGCGCGCAGAGACTATCTGATGCGTGTCAGTCTCTTCCCATTTAAAATGTCCACCAGCTCCGGCGAAATTGAAATTGCTACAGACAGCGGAACATTTTATCTAAAATCTCATTAGCTGGAAAACATTTCTTCCAGTTGCGGATCGTTTCCGTGTTTTTGAAACTTTTAACGACAGCGCGAGCATTTCTAATGTGCTCGACTTCCTTTTGTTGGAGTTGCGAACAATGATTCGGCGAATACCCTTTGTGTTCATAGAAAACGGACTTCCGGATTCGGGTGATGGATGTTTCCGATTTACGTTGAGGCTCGTGCAAGTATGACGAAGAGTGATCACACAACACATTCCTCTTCACTAGAGCTTTAATGAACCCGGCTGGAATTACAACTTCAGCAACTCGATACAGAAGAAGACGAAAAAAAATCTGACAGGGTGGATTCTGTCCTTCAGTAGAAACATTGGTGCATAAGGTACTTCAAGGATTAAGTTATCTGCGAAAGAGTCTGTTGCTACTAGTGACACCTATCCTCGACAGCTCTCGAAACTCATTTATCACCAAACAGCACCTTGAAGTGGCTCGCAGATGAACTGTATGCTTGTAAATATCGGGGGCATTTTTAAAGCACCAAAAGGACTGCTTGACTCAGTGCTTATACAAAGAAAACAGACTTTCTTATTCGATTCTTCATTGCTACTGAAACAATCATATCTTGTTGTGTTATAGTTAAATTCAAAAGTGTAAAAATTCTTTTTCTCTTGCTTGACCGAAAAAAATTTACCAATTCCTTGAAATACAGCGCGCTCAGTCAACAGTGGACGGGTGTTGTTTGTAGGGACGTGCGAATTCGAAAGCACAAATTCCTGCCCTCGCGGTTAGCACAGTGGCTACGATCGCTGTTATTCTACACAGTGTGGGAAAACACTTGGGTTCGTCCTGTCTATGCAATATGCACACACGGATATACTGACACCTAATGGCTTTAATTTCCTCTATGCTCATTCGGTTTAAGCATTTTGTTTATTTCTTTAGTAGGAATGGATCAAGGAGTAGATTGGAATATCAGATTTTTCTTTTAGAAATAAAGTCCTCTTTGGAGTTTATTTAGAAGAATTTATTTATGTATATTCACAGTTAAATGTAATATGACTGATGTTTTTGGCCAAATATTATTTGCTAAGTGATTTCAAAGTGGTCTTTGGAATTTGGTGGGTGCCCTTGCAGTGACTAGTCCGACTGCTATACATTATACAAAGACAGGAAAACCAAATGCAGTTCTGTGTATTCGCCATAGAGATTCAGTCTAATCGTGTAGTTCAAAGGTCACATTTGTTAACCTCGGCGTTTCTGCTTTCATTGGAGCGCATAATTCCTTGACCTCAATTTTTGCTCTGTCTCAGAATTCCATCCTATCGATTGGAGAAAAAGCTCTTATAGTAGTTTCTGCAAGATCTTTTAGAATTTCAGACAGCGGCCATCTTGCTTCCATGTTGGGTCGTAAAGATCTCCATAAAGTGCGAGTTGATCGACGGAATTAAGTTTCCTTTTACCTCCGCTCCGAGCATTAGTCAGATAGGAACGTGACTAAGAAAGAAAGTCTTTGATCTTAGTCAAAACTCTTGCAGAATGGAAATTTCTTATTTCTTCGGAGTGTCTGTTACTATGCGAGCGTTAAGCTTCGGCTAAACCTCTTTCATTATTTTTTAAATATTTTTTTTATATATAGCTGTTCAATAGCAAGCTGGGAATGGTGCTTGTGTGGAGGGTGTTCTGAATCATGATGGAGCAAATTGACTTTATCGCTTTTTCTTGATGTCATACAGAGACGTCGGGGTAGGACACACTCTCGAATTATTTCTTTTCACAGATCTAATTTAGAACTTGCAGTTTTCGTTTTCAAATACCCAATAGCAAAACTTTAGAGAATCTTTTACATTGGTGTAAAAATTTAAGAGGACGTTGCTCACTTTCTCTTCACCATCAGATGGATTAAGATCTGATTCGCCATATTTTTTTGATTTTATGCAATTCGACAAGCAAAACCTTAAACTTTTGTCTTGTATAATTAATAATGCTCTTCAGTGTTCCACCGTTTTCTAGCCACTGTAGTTTGCTGATTTTTGGTGTGATTTTGACGAAACCTCTTTACAGTATTTTTTATGAACCCATATCAGATGATGCTATTTGATGTAAGATCACTGAAGAACGTTTAAACCACTCAAACAGTAGTTTGAGAGAAATAAGACTGAGAGAATTTGAATTAAAAAATCGGCGTTTTTTTAGGGATGAAAAGCTTTTCTTTTTTGTACAATACTGGAAGTACGTCTCCGTAAATTTCTTCGCTGAATTCGGCCTTGGTTTTGCAAGTATGCACTCTGGATGGAAAGAAACTGGAGAGCACCCCCTAAGTTGCTTTCTATTTAAATTGCGTGCAGCAATTTTCTTTCTCCACGAAACATGCCCAAAGGAAAGCTCGCTCTTCCCCACTTCCCTACTGTGACCTTTGTGACAGCCTGTGTACCAAGAGAAGTTCCCTTGTAGGTCAAACTGTTTAAATCGCCATCTGGCCTCGGGGAGAGAACAGTTTGGGTAAGAAAATTGGTAGTTGGGAAAGGTTTCAATGGGGAGGGAAAGAAAAAGGAGTTTGTATAGTCCTTTCAAGTAGCAGGAGGTAAAAGAAAAGAAAGGGAACTGCATTTTGGAAATTCACTTCATTTAACGAATTCTCATTGGGTTGCGGTAATCCTTTTGGAGGATGGAAGATTTCACGTTATTCGTGAAATTGCGCAATAATTTATACTCACTACCTTATTTTTTGTTGGAGGAACTTTCTTATCCTCTTTGCCAATGGAACAGTTTACCTTGAAGATTCGTTCATCGAAAATATCAAAGCAGATTTTTGAATTCTGCTCTGTTCTTCCAGAGGAATTCTGTTCATAGTTGAGAACAGAATTCCTGTGGAAGACTAAGAAGTCCTCCTAGATCTTCAAACTGATGAATCTTGCTATAGCCCACGTCGCCATGGTATCCGAAATGCTGTTGTACTATAATTGAGTACATAGTAAACTGCTTTCCTGGTTCGCATGAAATGGAGTAGACGCCCTCGCTTGTTTATATTTTGTCTTCTTGGACTATTTTTTTCTTGGTTCTGAAGATTATCTGTTTAGTGATTCTTAACATGTACTACAGATCGATACATGGGAGGAGATAACGAAAGCGATTTTTTTCTTAAGTGTTATTTATTTTTACCGTTTAAGTGAGCGGTTTTTCTTTTTAAATTCACAAAATCTATAGAGATTTGATTCGGATTTTGTACTATATTCTTAAGAGTGCTGGAGAAAGCTGTGGGCACTTACTGTTGCGATGTTGGTAGGGCATTATCTGCTGTCTGCATCGTCAGCACCAAGATATTCTATAATTATAGAATCATTTTTAAAATCTATTTAATGAACTAATTGCACGTGTCTTGTATGACAGGTTACAAACAAGTTACCAAGCCACCTTGATTGCATACTGCTAGCAGCCGTGGTTGGGAAAATGTGAGCAGATGTTGAAAGCTATTAAATTAAAAGTGAGAGAATAAATGAAGAATATTTTGGATACTTTTTTCTTTTCTGCGTTAGAAAAATCAAAATCCCTGCTCTTCAGAACTGGCTGTACACACGATTTAGAGTATTCAGCGATGGATCTGCAGATGGTTTACTACACATGCGCGAAGTAGCTACGCAAGGCATACATTTCCGCAACTAGATCTGTTAGCAGTGTGCAATCAGTGTAACTTGCACGGTCATGCCTTTCATGGTTTTCTTCTCCTCATTCATTTCCCGCTGCCTTCTCTCCTTCCCTGTAACTTATGTTCAGTAGCTGCCGTGGTCCAGACGCAGGGCGAGAAAAAAGCGACGTGATACCTTACGAAGGTAAAGCGTGACTGGCATCACCAATTGGGGAAGTAAGAGCAGATTGGAAGACATGTACCGCATACAGGAACAAGATAATTGCACACTTCGGCCAGTTGGTTAATTCGGCGCTGCTGGATTTTATCCAGAGGGCGCTCTGTGCTCGTTAAAGATCGTGCCGATGGACTGCATTTCCTTCCACAGTTTCGGGAGTAAGTAGTGATGGGGGAGGTTAACATCTTCGGTTAGAGGGGGAATTAAATGAAGTCCACTTTGTATCTTTCCAATGGTACCTCCTAAAATCCACCTTGTTTTTGTTTTTGCCTCTTTTAAAGTTAATTTTCTCCTTTTCGTTTAGGACTGATCACACAGGTGAAATACGTTTTTGTGTCAAAATGCAATGTTCCATGCAAAGAAAATTATGGTCGTGCAGAGGGCGAACTGACGTCAAAACAACTGTGATCGGAGTCGTAACAACGCATCTTCAATTATTCTTGTTGACGTTTCACTCCCGTCAGGCAACTTTCAACTCAATACCGAAGTAGATCTTTGAGTTATTTCGCCTTTTCTTCTTTCCTTTGGTAACATAAGATCGCCAAATTAGATAGACGAATTTTCATCGTTTCCACCGTGCACGTGCGGAATTGGTCGTAGAACAAAGAGTGAACCCGTCAGTCCCGATGACAGTTGTGATCGCAGCACCGTGTGTCGGCGTCTCCTAGGTGTCAACGTGACAACTACGCGCGAGCATTACAAGCAGACGTTGGAGGAAAGTTGCCTTCCTTATCGTGCCATTAGTGGCTGCAGGAAGGGTCTCGAGATAAGTGCGTCTACAGTGCGCTTATCATTCGCTTCTGGTCCACTGGGGCCGCGAAAAGACGTTCCTTTCTTTTACGAAATGATTTCTTCACTTCTCTCTTCTCGAACTTTATCGCTTCCACATCGTTATCTTACAGAGAACATCTGCATCGTTTGCGGTCAAACATCCTGTTACCTGCCCCTTTAAAGAACAGTTCCCCCACACGAAACGCTCGCTAATAGTAAATGTGGGGAAGTTATCTCTAAAGGAGGTTGTAACTACTTTTTTGCTAAGGCAGTGTAAGGAATTTCCAATTTTAACTCCCTTTATTTAATCAGTGAGTGGAGTGTGGTCTGTCGGGACATGGACTAATACCATCTGTTTATCAAACCCTTACTGACGAGGACACTGTACGCCTTTTATTTACACTCCCCGACGACCCAGCCACCTACTTAACAGCAGTCAACATATTCCCTTAAGAGCGGAAAAAGGGGGAAAAAAATCCCAATGTTAGTTGGCGTAGACACCCTCGACACATCTTCTCTGTCACCCGAACGTTTAATTGAATTTCGTTCGCGTGTTTACTCGTTCCGCCCCGAATCCATTTTCTCATTCAGGTCACGTTCTTTTACGGCCACTTCTCTAAACAAATGTCGTCTGACACACACACACACACACACACACACTTCACAGAAACTGCCTGAAAGTGTACTTTTTGATATCTGTCCTCAACAGCGAACATTACTCAATACTAATTACTGCAATGACTGTAATCTACGACCTTCAAATGTAATATTTTTGAAAGGCGTCGTCATGACAACAGCAACTTCCCCCAATGAACGCTGGTATTTCATTCAGTAGACGAATGTTTGTTTTAAAACTCATTGCTAAATCAAATGGTTGGTTCCATTGGTTGTGTGGGCAGAGGCGTTTTGAAATAATGAAAATTAATTACAGAAAAAAGAAGGCCAACAGTGTACAGTTTTAGTTTCAGTTCCCTTACGCATATTGTAAATAAAGTCTAAAAAGGACAAAGATGAGTTTGCTGTTATCAAAAGGAGGACTGATTGGTGTTCATTACTGGTATAATGAAAAACAAAATCGTATGAAATTTACCATGCATGTGAACAAGTGGCCAGGAAGGTGCGCGTTCTTCTTTATGATTCATAGGATCTTTACGAGTAGGAGAGGGACGTCATCGTGCCTCTATATGAGACCGCATTTAGAATATTCTTTTCAGGTCTGGAGGTTACATCCGAAGAAAGACAGATTCTAGAGAAAGAGTTCAAAGAAGGGAAACCAAATTGGTGAGGTTTGCCAATCGGTGACCATAAGAACGGCTTAGAAGGTGCGGACTGCAAAGCTTAGCAACAAGATATATTAATGGGGGACCTATATATGAGGCCCTAAAGGGAACCATAAGAGAGATAGATTTTCGCTTACAGAAAAGATAAATACCAGGAGCACGAATACAAAATTTTGGGCAGATAGAGAAGACTAGATCTTATGAAGTTTACCTTCGGTCAGCGTTTTGTCGATCACTGGAATAAATTATCCGTTATGGTGGTTGAGGCGGAAAGTTTGGTAAAGTTCAAAGCCCAATTGGATAGTCACTTTTTAGTCGTGAGGAAAGTGTTGAGCGATTGAGGTTTTTTTTTTTTTTTTTTTTTAGCGTACAGAAAACGGCTGCTTTCTTCCATTATTCGGCCATTTTAATACTAAAAGAAAATTTAAACTTTAGTGGAAGGGGAGGAGAAAGTTGACTGTGCTGTCATCAAAAGGAAGACTGACAAGTCCCATTATTGACGCAGTTTTTACGTAAGAGAAATCCTTAGTTTAATGAAACACCTGTGCAATTTTTCAATATGTAAAGTCGGTTCTTCATCAAATATTTCTGCACCCAGGGAAAGTTCCAGGGCATGTGCCCGGAGAAGCTTCCCTGCTTATTCTCCTACTCTAGTGGTCCCCAGTTAGAGGATCACAATCTCCTAGGGGACCTTGACGAATATCTTTAGGGTCTCGATATACCATAATGAATTCAAAACACAACCTAGTCTCGTCTGAAGAAGAGGACTAACCTTTTATGGCTATCAAAGTGGTGGGGGAGTCGTTGAATTTCGGTTCATAGTTGATTATTATTAACGTTACGTACAAAACAGGGCGAGAACACCCCGTTAATACTGATGTGTAAACAGTAATTAGCCAATCCGAATACAATTTAAAGAACTACAAAGAAATTTGGTTGGCTGATGCCATACGCACGCCCCTAAATCTGAGAAAAACAGTGGGTAGCTTAATTACAACCTCCCCCCCCCACACACACACACCTCTTCCTGCCATGCAGAGGCACGCCCATAGGGATGGCTGCTGGGCTTTATTCCCACCCAAAGAGATTCAATCAAAACTAAAACAAAGCGAGTACTTTTCATTGGGTCAATGAAGCGGCTCTGATCCTCAGCTCCCCTTCCCAAAGAAAAATCCTGAGTACGCTACTGCTTACAATGTTCTTTACAGTACCTCGCATTAAGCTTCACTCTTTGTGACGTGTGATTAAAGGCCCATAAGCGGAAATTTGCGCAAGAAAAATCGCTATTTGAAGTGGACTC
Source organism: Mastigoproctus giganteus (assembly GCF_048544385.1). Classification (NCBI taxonomy): domain Eukaryota; kingdom Metazoa; phylum Arthropoda; class Arachnida; order Uropygi; family Thelyphonidae; genus Mastigoproctus; species Mastigoproctus giganteus. The sequence goes on along the minus strand of NC_143586.1, from coordinate 91,536,696 downwards.
ACATTCTGCAGTTTATGCAAAGAGACAGATGAACTGATATAATCAATAATTTGGTCCTTTTCAAAGCTGCCAATTAGCCTACCATTTCTGAACTTCGTAACCGTTGCTTTTCCTTTTTCGTTCTCAAATATACAAAATCAAATAACAACGAAAGATTCATTCAAGTAATACACGCTTAAATTGATAAGCGTACTAATTGAGTGACATAATTAATTATTTTAATAATTTATTTATTATGGTTGAAACACCAAACACAGTGTATACGAGAATACTATAATCTGTATTCTAATATTATCAATGAAGTGGCCGATTTGGCCATTCCTCTACGTGGGCAGACCGTGGACAATATTGAATTTGCCCTCACTTCAAACCTGTCCAACGTGGGTGGTCCTGTTTAGAACGTAAAGTTCCCGCTAGTGTAGTCTTCTGGATCCCGCGGTCACGTAAAGTCTTTCATCATAAGACGGAAGTCTTTCATGACTTCTGTGTTGCCATGCATACACTTCAGACGATAATTCATCCAGTAATAAAACAATTCATTGCAAATTTTCCTATGTTCTTTGTAGTTGTTGGACTTGTTCGAATCATTTGCAGACAATGCAAGCTTTAGCAGTTGCACGCAACATTTGCATAATGGTGGAAAGAATCAATATAAATATAATCTTTTAGAGGAACTCTTCTCTGATACGCGAATCTCACAAATAAATCTTAAATAATGGTTTATTAAAGCTACATTCGTTATAGTTGTTTGTTTGTTTGATGCTGAAGAATCGATTATATGAATCTTTATTCTGTTTCTGTGAACGTTTGTAAATTGTCTGTACCACAGGTGTCACTCTTTATTTGCACGATTAATATCAGAGAAACGGATCAACCTTAGCAGAGTCAAGTGTTGAGCAAATCAAGAGGAAGATGCAACAAACCATGAGAGCGATTAAGTCCACTCAAAGAAGATAAGGAGGGTGATAAAAGACAGTTAATCCTGAAAACGAATTGACACTCCACAAGAGCGTAGGTGGGAAGGGGGTGGTGGATGAAATCAAGGAAACAGAGCAGAAATCATCTGTTAGATAAGAACCTTTAACGATGTCACATTTTGTAGGTGGTGGGCAGGCTCAAATTTAATATATGATATATCACAATTTATTTAATTTAATTTAATTTTAACTGTTTATGTAATTATATTTAATTTTAGATATTTCTATTTGGGGTACGTGGCCTAAATTTCAGATTTCTGCATAAGGAGAATGATTACAATTTCTCCAACAGTTTCTATGTAAGAAGAAAATTTATTATGTCGACTTTATTGCGTGGGATTTCCATAATTTCCTTACATCTGCTTGTTAAGCAAAGGAGGAAGTGCAAGGGATAGTGGAGACAAATGAGTGGAGCCTCTTGGGAACGAAACTAAATGACAACAAAGAGATGAAATCCCACAAAAAAAAAGAAAAAAAAAAAAAGAAGAAGAAACCTTTCCCTGTTTCCTTCCAGCTACCATGCATTTTATTAATGCCTGTTAGCCTGACGACATCACACACTTCTCTTAATTTGAATAACGGCGGCGCTGGTGATTAAAAAGGACGCTGTTTATCCCTGGCTTCCTACTAAGAAGAAAAGAAAAAAAAAATTAGGCTTAGCTGAGATCCTGACATGCTTGCATTTATTTGCGTGTCAATGTCCTCATCCATCTTCTCTCTTCCCTAAAGCTTTTGGATTAGAATATTATAAAGACTGAATGTCTTGGTAGGATTACACTTCTAAAGAATCTCCCCCTCCCCAATTCACACTCGAAAAAAAAAAAAAAAAGATAAAATCTTTGATGCTGACTTCTAGTGCGCATTTCCATGTTTGTGTTGGGTACAATTTTTGTCAGCGTCTATCACTGCAGATTGATTGATGACTGGGAGAAAGGATTGTTGTTCTTTTTCGAATGCCTGTAAGATCGATGCCTGGGTGCAGTAGTCACACGGTGGGCGGAGTGAGCGGTCTATGTAATGGGAAATATTTCATTTATCGCCAGAAAGGTGGGCCAGGGTATTGACAAAACTTACAATAGCTGACACCAGTACTCTGTCGTGTTTTGTGCTGCAGGAATACTTACATTGGGTGCATTTCATGAGCTGGCTCAGGCAGGATTTGTTGTTTTCATGCGCTGAATAAAATGCGCATTCCTTTTAATATTTGGTGTTCGTAGAGAATTTCTGCACCAGAAAGTTTCCTTTGTTTCATTTCTTATCATTTGCAACTTATGCATGCCTTTGTGCTGCATTCTTTTCACCTAAGCTAGTAATGGCGCGTAGGTCACTCTTTGTGGTTGAGTCACGTTTCCCAGCAAATAATGGTAGTTACAACCTGTTCGAGTCCCGTCAATGATACGAGGAGAATCTTAGAAGTGTTCTAGTAGACCGTTAGATGGATTAGGGGCTGATGCAGAGTTCCTCCTTTTGTATTTTTTTCTTGCTTTTTCATTGCAGAAACGGGATTAGAACACGCACCGTTTGTGTTTGAACAGTGTTCAAATGCAAACGGTAGACCCTTCTTAATATAGCCGGTCTCTCGAGATACAACATTGAAATTCGTTTTGGGGATGTACTGGAAATGTGTCACAGTCTTCATATAGTGACGATGGTAAAATTGGTAACACAACACTGCATCTTTTCAAGCGCTTCTGGCAATTACTGCAATCGGTGTAGTACATCTGTGTAGTTCGATCAGGCCTGCAGCAACGAGATGCTTGTCCATATGTAAATTCACCCTGATTTTACTGCGACGTTATCAACAGAAATCCGTTGATTTATTGCGCTGGAAGAGCAGATAAATAAACATCTCGATGATAGGCTGAATACCAAATTAATAAATTTGAATTTAACAAAGCTTGTCACAAGCGATAATTGTAGACCTGAAAGAACTAGTGATTGGACCAATTTTTAGTTCTATAGACAGAAGAAAACAAAACATCAATGAACGCATATTGATATTATGGCAGTATGATATGCTTACAAAGAGATATTAGAGCGGAAGTGAATATTGAAAGGGTCTCAGATCTTATTGACAAAATATTTCAGGTTTATAGGACCCGGCAACATTATGGAAAATGAAACCTTCCTTTTCACGAAAAACAAACAATGATACGGCAATGAAAACAATTCCAAATAGAAGTGGTGCCAGATATAATTCACCCATAAGTTGCCGAATTTGACCATTTCAAAACATGATAGCATTACTAAATAAACTTCTGTTTATACTCCGGGACGACCACACGGTCAGAGGAGTCTACAAGATGGAGAGAATACAACAAACAGCACCGTATTTAGTAATCACGTGAGTTGGAACCACGGTCACTCAAGGCAAGTGTACCTGTATACCATTGCCATCGACCACTTGACTACGGTAGCCTTCAATTTGCATTTAAAATCAAAGTCTACTTATTAACGTTTGTGTCCTTGAAAGCATTTTTTATAACTGAACGTCTCTTTAGTTGGCTTCTGAAGAAGTCCTCTGTAGATCCTTGAAGAGGTCAACACTTGCAATTTACTGACAATCGTAATTTCGTTTTGGGATGCTTAGCTTCACTAAAATATACTGTGCAGTGTCCAGTCAGAATTAAATAAACACTAATAATTAAGAAAAAGGTTTTATCTTAACATGTTTCAAACGTTAATACAAAAGTGCCATTACTTGTGCTTTCTATTTGGTAAGATGTCCTCCTGTTGCCATGTGAAGTACTGGACACGGCGTTCAATCGATTAAATTTTGGGTTACTACACGATCTGATGATGTCTCCATTTGCCCCATGACCAATGACTTTGCGCAGCTCCCCGGGCATGGTGAAGCCTGTTTTCCTGCTTCCATTTGTATGTTGCGTTTAGTGTTATCTACTTTCCTTTGCAGCCCGTGTCTTAAATTCAAGATGATCCCTGTTGAAATAAAGGTCTATTGCAGAATTAGAACATAATGTAGTTGAGCAGACAAACGATGAAAATAAGCTGTCATTTGGTACTGCCAGACGGCATTCTCATACCATATACAACTTGTAACCTCTGCACTTAACAATCGGCTCAAGTGGAACGATTCTAGCGCTGGCTAATGTGCGCCGTTTACAGACAATGACTTCTGAAGAAGTCCTCTGTCTAAAACCTCCAGTTTGAATTCTCCGGTTACTTACCCTTGCGCTTCCCATCTACTGGTGCAAATTGGCTATGATTTGCACCTGACTGGGTGTTCGTGTTATTCTGACAGGCACTATTGTTATCTCAGTGCACTCAAGACATGCACTGATGTTTGGTGTGACTTTAAATGGTAAAAATATTGGGAACGGGATTGGTCGCTTGTAAGTCGCTTAGCGCAGTGACTATTCTTGTCATAATATCGTACAAATACCATGAATATTTATGGTTCGACACGGTTGTGTCTACCATGTCTGTTGTGCGGGCTTGAAACCTGAAATTACTTATGTAGGAAAATCCTTCCTCCGATCTGCTGACTGCAGTTCTTATTGAAAAGGCCTTTATGGATTTCCTCAGTCTCTGACCCAATTCGGATCCAAGCCTCTCCAAATGAGTGAAAGGTGGCGAACCCACTTGTACTGGCACGAAGAATAGAGCACAGGGTGAAATCCAAAAAGTACACAAAGATTAATTAGGTTTAATTCAAGGATATCTATGAAAAAAAAAAGTAATGGAACTTTTGTATCATTTTAGCTAAGCCGATAATTTAACTCTTGATTGACATTTCTATCGCATGGAAAAAAAAAAGCCGAATCGCACTCGGCTCCTTGATTTTTAACATTTTTTATGTTTGCAAATTGTGAGTCATATAAAATGTGGATGCAGGGTTATTGGTTAAAGTGCAAACAGAATACACTGTTACAGAACACGATGGACACTTCCATCGTGTTCTGTAACAGTGTTTTGCGCAGAAGTTATTTGTATAGTTTAAAATACTCGTACTATCAAGATAAAAGTGAAGAATTAACTGAGAGTTATCGTGAAAACGTTAGCAAGAATATTATGAAAACTTAGCACCAACAAAGATGTCATGAACAGAAAAAGTGAATTGTTTAAAAATTTATTTTAGAACTGTGTTCAACTTGGTGTCATCCTACTTTTAAACCACTATAAAAGTTAAAATTGAGTCTCTGTTTTGCGCCAAACGAGTTCCTCCCCTTACTACCGCAAATACTTTCTCAGACGAAGGGCTTGTTTTTATGGACGGCTGCCGGACCCCCGGAATGATTTGTAATCCTACATTTTAGCCCCGGTGCGATACACAAAGCTGTCCACTGCAAACCATTCATCTGAGCTCTGAAAAGAACCTTCTTCTTTCCTGCCCTTCTTCTTTTCGAAGATTTTTTCTTTTGTCTTCTTTCCATCCTGGCTGGATTGTAATACTTCCCTCTTTTCTACCTCCGGTGCTGTCGTAACCCCGCTAGCCACATCCCCCTAATTTCCTTCTACAAAGCAGTAAACGACCCGAAGCACAGACTTTGCCAAATGACTGCTATTGACCGTGATAAAACAGTGGTAGGTGGAGGGGTCGATAACATCTGTACTATATGCGCTGTATTTCGCTAGACGGCGCTACCAACTAACGAACTACAGACAGCACACCCACACCTCCAGACAAGAAAAAGAGCGGTTGGAAGACAGCGTTGATATTACAGGTAGACTGCAATCACTTTGGATTAACCGAAGCTTCTTTCGTTAAATTATTAACAGTTTTTCCCCTTTGTTATCATCTTCTGTTATGCTAACAGACCATTAATGTTGGCTACAGATCTGTGCCCTTCTCAGGATGAACTTTACTATTTCCAGACTGTTTTGAATAATGCATCGAATATAATGAATTCCAAATAGAAATTTGTTCACTCTTATTTCATTTATTTAATTACGTAAGGAGAATTGGATTCAAAAAAGTCTACAGATCCATAATCTATCATTTTTAGATTTTTTGCTTTTATAAAATATTTCGGAATTGAACGGATTTAACTTTCTATTTTTTCTGGAAGAGCTCCACCTGCTGTCAATTCTGAAACCAGTTTATTTTGAAAAATTTAACATTTTAGCTAATTGTTTAACTGGTAAACAGAGGTGAGGAAGGAGGGGTTAAATTCAGGGTCAGGATGAATTTATTTGTTCGTAAGATTTTAAATTAAAAACTGTTTTAGATATTTTAAATTCCAGTCTAACACACTGAAGGTTCTATTTCGGTTTTTCATCGGTGACCTTTATCGCCATCTTTTGAATTATACATTCGTAATTACTGACCACACCACATTCATGCGTTCTGCGCCCACTGGCCACACCCACTTATTTTTCCACCGCTATTAATTTCAATGCATTTCTTCTCTCTTTTTTTCTGTTAAGCCGGTGTTCCTAGACATTCATTTGTTTGTTGTCTGCGAAGAAGAAAAACGAGTTCTGCCTAAAAACAATTTCAACTGTAAATTGTTGCGTTTGTTTCATCTGACATTCAGAAGTAGGATGGACCCGCGAGCCAGAGTGGTTCTGTTTCGACCGAATTTACAATGAAAAGTAAATTGATCGATGAATATATAAATAATGATTTCTACGAGCCCAAGTGGAACCCAGTACCGTCACAATCTTTTGGTCAACGTCAAGCTTGGAGCGACATCTGGCGGAAATCGATGATAGAGCTCTCAAGTACCTTAGATGTGTAGTCCCCAGTTCAAATTCTTCATAACAGCTAAGAAAACAGTCGGTTATGTCCAATATTATGAGTATAAATCCCAACAGAACGTATTGAGCATTGGAGATTATACTCGTATTGGTTTCAGTGCCTTGTATAACAATAGGTCTTTGACTGTATATCGTTTACTCCACGTTTAGAGCCAAAATGTGTTCTGAAATTTTAAATAAGGTTATTTTGTTTCTTTACAAGAATGGCAGCGATATCATTAAGTACAATCTTCCTGCTTGTCAGAAGTCAAATAGACATCTTCCGAGACGGCGAAGGGTGTCTGCGATATAATCATAAAAACAGAACCTTCATTCTGCTGCCAAAGAACTATCATTTAATCAGTCACATTGCAATGAATTAGCTTTCTTCGTCATTTCTTTGTTCCAGCTGATTGATGCAGATCAGCTGAAACGGGTGGAGAGAAGGGCAACCAGACTGGTGAAGGGAACAAAAGGGTGCTCTTACCTAGAAAGGCTTCAGTTCTGCAAATGGCAGCATCTCGAGACTAGGGATCGAGATCTGATTGAGGTGGTTAAAGTCGTGAATGGATTGAGTAAGCTGGCGGAACTCTGCCTTCAGCCAGCGGGTGGTTGATTGCTGGATTAGATTTCCATCTGTTGTTGTGGAAGTGGATGGATTGAATAAATTCAAGGAAGAACTAGATAAATTCTTGAAGGGTACCGATGGGTGAACTGTGTAGGGTTTTTTTTCCTTTTTGCTACTGATGATGCTTTCTTGCATCATTTGCCGTTACTACTAATTAATAAACTCTGTTCAAACCTGCACAGGGACAATGAAAAAATACTGTCGAGTCTTTAACGTCCATTATGGCTAGACGTCCGAGACTTAAAGGGTGCTATTGAACTCGCCATACTTCTTGGACATTGTCTCCGCTATTCAAGGACACCACATAATTGAGCCGAAGTTGACCGCCGCCTGTCACATCGGGTGCTATTTGATATGCGCCGTGGGTGCCACGCTTGTCCTTATCTCAATGGCAAGCCATTTCTGGACCTATACGGTGCGTTAGTGTCCCCATTCTGCCGGCATGCAGACTGCGTTGTTCTCTCCTCCCCGTCGCGGACGTGCTTTCGAAAAGTAGCGGGTAGTTTGGCTGCGCGGTGCACTAGTGTGTTGGGGGCTGGTGGTACATACTAAATGGGGCCATTTCGTTCCGAGAATGGGCGATTCTGTCAGAGCGTGCGTACGAAAGGAACGTGTCGGGCAGCAAGCGCTGCTTATTGATCGGGGGGTGAGTCATCATCATCATCGGGTGGAATGAGCGTCTCATAATCCTTTTCATCATGCGCACACCGCGATAAGGCACGTGCTCTACGCCGAGTTCCCTTCCCTCCGTCCTCTCCCTCTCTACCCCCTCGCCATCATGCTACAACCCTGGAAAGATGGTTATGGGCCCTCCTTAATCCTTCGCCTTTTCTGCCGACTCCTGCTGCGCTACTGCAGGGGGAACTGTCGCTAGATGCGTTTACCAGAACCGTCAGAAGATTCACGTCCTTCTATCGTTCGCATTCATCACGGGCTTAACGGCCGGCCGGCAGAGTTTTCAGCTCGGGCCTGCTGGGGATGTTCAGGAAGTGTGTGTGTGTGTGTGGAGCGCTCGTGGTAAAATTTTTATATTGTTGCGAGGCAACGTGATGCTGTCCGTCCCTTGGGGAAGAGCAGAAGCAGAGAGTACGGAGAGCAGTTATCGGTTGCAGGACGATAACTCAAAATATAATAATTTATTTGGTTCCCCGGAACGGGTCTTCTGATGTTTTCCCTCTGCTGGTTGCTCGTGTATTCCACATCGAAAATTCAGTCCAAAAACCCTTCGCTGTGCTGTGCGCGCAAATGCGGATCCCATCCGTAATTAGATGGCCGATTTATAGCGAAAGGTGGCAAATCCAGTCAATGGAGACTGTTTTCGTATTCTTTGGGTAGCTGCAACCATAAAAGGGCTACTTCTGGAAGTGCGCTTCCCTGCTGTACACGTGTGTATTCCGAGGAAACACGTGTCAATCGTGATTTATTTACTTTGGTAGTAACAGGAGGTTCCAAGCTCTTTAAAAGCGAAGATTACATTTTGGGAGAAGATTTTGTTTAAACGTCGAACGACGTTTAAACAAAAGTTTAAACTTTTGTTTAAACAAAATCAGTTTCGTTGGTGTTGCCTTTTCATCAGAGAGAATCTTAAATGATGTACATTCCCGCCAATTATTGCTCATCTAGGAATGACCCATTCTTTGCCATTTTCTGTACTGTTTTTGTTTTCCGAGGAAACTTTCTTAATGAGCAATAACTGGCAGGAATGTGCATCATTTTCTAAAGGTCTGTGGACCTGAGAAGCACTGTTCTTCATTCACTTGCTTGTGTACCCCCACCCCAGTTCTATTGCATAAAGATGCAATCGCACGTTGCACTCATGACCCACCGAAAATGTAAAAGTCTTTAGGGAGGGGAGATCGAACTGAGGAAATGCGACCACTTTTCTGGATCAAGTCAACAACTTGTCTTCATGAATAATTCTTTGATATCAAGGGGTCCTATTAATCTCTCTGTTTTTGTCTGTCTCTTCGCTTTATCGGTCGTTCGCTGTTTCTTCTTATTTTCCACTGCTGCTCGCTTTCACTCCTTCCTTTTTCCTCTCTTTATCTTTCACTCTTTCTATTTTTATTTGTTATCGCTCTTCGTTGTCTCTTATCCTTATTCTCTTCCTATTTTTAGCCATCGTTTTCCTTGCACTATATTTTTCTTTCTTTTACTCTCGCCCTTTCAGTTTCCCCCCATTTATTTTTCTCTTTCACTCTCTCATCTCTTTATCTGTTATTCTCTTTTATTCTTTCACTTCCCTGCTTTTTTTTTGATTCTGCTGTCGCTTTTTCTCATTCTGTCTTAGGTTTTTTTTATCCGTGTTCTCTCTTTAATCTTTCGTTTTCTTTCTGCTGTGCTCGTTCTTTCAGTTTCTTCTCCTCTTTCTCTCTCTCTTATAATAACAGCTGTTCGTTTGTTTAAGTTTTTCCCCCTCCCAACTTCAGTATCGTTTGTTTAGCTATTCTGGGTGTTGAGAGATGGCAGCCTTTTTGAAATCTCGTAGTTTTTCTTGTTTAAAAAAGTGGAGTTGATTTGTGTGGTATAAAAAAAAGAGAGAGAGAAAGCCACTGCCGACTGAACTTCGTCGTATGTTTATGCGAAACTGCTATTTATTTCGAGTGAAGTTTGTCATCCCCACGCGGTTACAACGAGACCCCGTGTATCGGAATACTGAAGAAATACGGCGATGAGTTAAAATGGAGTTCGAAAACTAAACTATGGGGGTGTCTGAAATAGAAACGTCGGACGCTTGTCTGTGCTGGAAGAGTGGCTCGGTTAAGCGAAAACTTTCAGACAAACAGCAGACGAGAAAGAAAAAAAAAAGAGTCAAATAGAAAGAGCCGAAAATAGCTGTTAGCACGAGCGTTTCCAATCTACTTCAGAATGCATCTTGGTTTGTCGTGCAAGGAATGATCAGCAGAGACTACTGACTGAATTTCTAAAAATTTCCCCGTGTCTGCTTCACACAGAGAGAAAAGCTCTTTTTTGCGAAGTCACATTGGTGTGCTGCTAGTCTGACGTTATTTCCGATATTTAAACCCTTTCTGATGAGACATTATTAGCTTTACATTAGTTGTTGGCAGTCTGAAGCTGAAATAAACATTTGGAGGCCACAGAACTGAGCCACCTGCTTCAAAAAGCTGACAGATATTAGACACGGCAGAAAGGAGATGTGAAAAGTTTTTCCAGAATTGTGCAGAACACAAACAATCCACTGAGAGGTGGAACACTACGTTGACACTTCCGTTTCTCATCGTGGCAGCTTGTAATGGTTTTGCTTCCTAATAACGGGTCTGGCACGGGGGATTTATGAAACGTTCCAAAGAGAAAGAAAGTTGAAAATCTCTTAACATTAATACCTTGTTTCTGTTAAGGAGCTTTGCCAAACACGCGATGTGGGCTCAGCTGTCAACGAATCACGCGATGCTATTGTAAATATTGATGGATCCCGCGAATAGTCTTCAGTACGCACTCCAGATTTGCAATGGGACACTTTGGGTACTCTCTCAACTATCTTCTGTATACTCAGAAAACCTAGGGGTGTGCACGATTTACCACATAGAAGCTTTTATTTCCGGGTTTTTGATGAGGATGACCCTTTGATGATAAGGATCCCTAAACTTAACAAAATTGTTTCTGTGCCGAAATCCTTTAGCTTTTTAAATATTTATAACATACATTTCCAATAATTCGCAGACATTCTGGTATATCTGTATGGGGACCCAAGACTCCTTGGACCTAGGAGTCCAGGACCCAGGAGTTCTTGAGAAACATTGTCCTCAAGTGTGCAGTGGTGCACTTTTTACCACCGTTATGGTGATCATTGTAATTTTTATCCGCGACGTACTGAAGTTGGATTATCCTACGAAGATTTGAAGAGGGAAACTTCATTTGGTTAAGCAGCTTTGGTTCTTATGAAGTTACAAATTGTGTCGCAGCTTGTTTAAAAGCTGGGATAACGAAACGCGATTGTACGGACATTTACCACAGTGTTAAGGGAGAGGAGCATCTTATGTGGTCGTGACGTTTTCTATTTTATTTTATTTTATTTATTTTTTTAGATATGAAACTATCAATTTTGTAAACTGGTTGTACAGCAAAGCAATTTTATTCAGAGGCAGAAAAAGAAAGAAACAAGCGCCGGATAGGCGAATATTTTTTAAAAAAAGTGATGAGGGATACGCCCACTTACACGAATTGAATCCTGGACCCGTAGTATCTTTTGCCCGTTTCTTTGTTTTCAATGGCGAAAGGACTTAAACGCCACTTGAACTCTCTTCTGTTTAATGAGGGAAACAGCAAAAAAAAAACAAAAACTCCAGGAACTCACTGAATGACACACTCCCACGTAGTGGGAGTCCGTTGTCTTGACAACCGGTGTTATGTTTCTGGTATTATTTCATCGCGGCAAAGGGCCTTCCATTTCCTGTGGCCCGATATTCCATCACCGTTTATACACTTTATCGTTGGGCCAAGACGGACGGAGCCGAGGCTGGAGACCCGCTCTGTCTGTCCGTTATGACAAATGTCCGTTATTTCTCTTGGCCTCCCTAATCCGTTCTCGCACTGATGCTGCCCAAGTTTCCTTTGACAGCGGAAACCAACCAACTTCAGAAAGCGGTGGCTCTAAATTCCTGCCGTAATCATTTCCGATATGGGCGGCAGTAATGTAATGTTTCTCGTCATTCAGTGCTTGTCTCCACTTCCTCCCCCCATCCATTCCCACAATCCCACCTCAGATTCGCCCATTTTCCTCGTGCAGTCTAACAGCGCTGCGATGACGCGTACGCTAACAAATGAGCATTGTGAAGCCTCCCTCCCCCCCTCCTCTCTTTCTCTGGATGTACGGATTGATTTTTCACCAAGATTATGAGCGAACTGACCCTGGATAAACGAAGAGACTCTTGGAAAAGAAACTTCTGTAAGTTGACTCTCATTAAGCCTCGAGCCATACGAGCAGGGAATACTGATGGATGCCTGTTACTACATTTAGTGTGGTTGGACTTCTAAACAGAACCTGCGATATTCAGTGGAAAGATAATGAAAGAAGTAGTTCAAAATTACCAAAAGGCTTCCCCAGAATCGTTAATGGCAGGTTAAAAGAAAAAAACTGAAAGGGGGAGTTAGCATTTGAACATAAATTCGTTTTTATTCCATGTGGGAATTCTTGAAAGTTCTAAAAAAAAGTTAATAATTATCTTCTGTTTTTTTAATCGGCATCTAATTCGATCCAGACTGTAACTGAGAGTATTGGATCTGTTTGAAAGCAGTTAAACTTCAATTTAATCTTAAAGAAACGGGTTCAATACACAGTTGAAGGAGCGCTAGATAAAAATAAGAAAAACTTAAGAATAATCGATACAAAGGCGGCCTTTTAAGTGAATAAGGTTCGAGAGAGAGAATTTTAAAAAAGAAACTGAGATGAAAATAAAAAATGAGAAAAAAAGAAATGAATAAACTGAGAAAGAGAATGGGAAGGATATAAATAAAAGAGAAAATGAGTGAAAGAGAAAGAAAGTGAGACTAAAATAGAAAGAGTGAAATAAAGAGAGCGAAGGAGAATGAAAATGATGAATAAAAAGACAATAAAATAGAAGGAAAAGGAGAGAAAAAATGACAGAAATTGAAATGGAAATAAAAAAAACAGCGATGAAGAGAAATAAAGAAAAAGAAAGAATATATTAAAATGTTACGATTTGCACGCAAAATAATTTTTCGTCCTCTCTTGCTCTGTTTTTGTCTTCTCTCCTTCCTTCTTTTTGTGGGGTCCTGAAGTCGTTAATGCCTGAACGCGTGGAACATCGTCCACCCTTATCTGCGTCAGTGCATCTTTGTTATGACAAGGGACCTAATGGATGTAGCGATATCACTGAAAATATTAGATTGCGTCCACCGATGTTCGGAGCAGTAAGCTCGTCTGCAAATGTGTTTTAGAAGTCGGGCGAAACGACATAAAAATTCTGAGACATAAAAGTGGAGGAGATGAACGCTGCGGAATAGATAACACAGGCGAGCGGCACTTATGCCAACCGCGAAGTAACTTGGAAGGTTTCAACGGGAATTTATTGTCTTACGATTTCTTCCGAGCCCAAATTAGTTGAAAGGTCTGCCGTTTGTGTCGCTATACGCGATTGAATGCTTTTTCTGTAAAGAAGCCAACTTTTCCCGTCGGACGTTATCAGTTGACACAGGTCATAGATGCGGAGAGCAAGAGAGACGAGATCACGCCAGTAACGACTAGGGTTCGTATCATTGATTCTTAGCCACGTTTCGTTTCAAGGTCAAAGTAACTGACCTTTGTGGCGGGAATTCACCAGCAGCCTCTTCTTCCGATTAGCATTCAATTTCGGTTCGCGGTTGCTGTTCTTGGAGAGCTCTCGTTTTTCACTTTCGTTATGCGCTGCACACCGAGAATGTTTTCTTTATATTGCCAAACGAATCTCGTATCCGATATTCGCCCCTCTCCCCAAGCTGCCCCCAAACGAGTGTGTCCCCTGCTTTTTTCTATAAGACTCCAGTTTTTCCGTGTCTCCGTCCCCACCAATTCTCCCATCCATCAAGGGCCACGAATTCTAGCTGTCAAGAACAAATGGGGACATGGCGTTCCACAAACGTCCCTTTCCCGTCTTTTACCCACTAACAGCGGCGATCTGCCGGATGTCGCCTCGCTAGCCCCCTTACTAGGGGTCATACTTTTGAGCTGGGCAAACGAGTCATTTGTAGCCGTCATTCTAGTCGGCTGACGAAGCTCTTGGGGGGAAGGGGGCGCGGGGAGAAGTTGACACGACACTTGTAAGCGGAGAGCACAGAGCTGTTTCTGGAGACGGTTCCTTTGGCCACGTCAGGGCATGGCGGATGGAATATTTTTCTTAATGTCTTTTGCAGCGGGGAACATGCGAGGGCCTCTTTGTTCGCACTGAAAACATAATTTTGGAACTCTTGAAGTCACTCCTTCAACTACCCTGATCCCTGCCCCACCTATTTTAGCACAGTGCTCCTCTAAGATTTTCTCTCCTTTTACAGCTTCCTTTGATCCAACTTGTTCATTCTGCTGCAGTTTCCACCGGAAAAGGCATCCTTAAATTCGTCGATAAGCAGTCCCAGACTTTGGATAGTTACTCCACCCTACACGGAGTCTGGTAACTGTCAAAATGGTAATTTTTCAATGATTATTATTATGAATAGAAAGAAAAAACAAAATTGCAGCAAAAATAGAGAAAACAAATCTGATTTCCTTTTGTTAACAAAGAGCCAGAAATTAACTTCGAAGACAGCTGGACCTGAACTGTTAAAACATCGAAGCCTTTCTAACTCTCATTTTGCTAAGTAGGCAAAAGAAGACTCAAGAGTTGTTCTGCAACTGTGTGGACAATAACTTCAGGTTTTAAGCTGAACTTTTCAAGCGGTGTTTAACAGGATAACTCAAGGATTCTTTCCCTTTTTTTGGTTGGTAGTAATTTTCATGGTGGTATAAGTATTTAAAGGAGTTTTGTAGAGGTCTTGTTCAAATGATTTTGTGTAAATATTTAAGCGATCTTGGCTAAATACTGCTTGAAAATTGTAGCTCTTTTTTTCTGGTTATTAAAAGGCTTTTTAAAAGGGAACGATTTAGTTTTCCAAACGGGTTTTCGCAGCTCTAGTGGTGGACCACCAAGTAGGACACGTCTTTATAAGACGAATGTACGATAATTCTCAGACCCACCTCTAACCCAAATCAGCCGTTTAGTTGGAGATACCACCTAAGTTTATTTGATCTTTTCTGAATTCTTATTTCAGCAGTATATCGAGCTGTCCATAGATTGTGATAGTTTTGATATAGTAGAGTTTGTGCGCTTGAAACCAAGACAGGATGTGTGGTCAGATGTGCAAGGTAATATGAAGTTGCAGACTTTTATCTGACCACCTTCTTCGCAAGGTATTGTTTTATCGGTATTAATTTTCTCAGCCACCAGCAATTAAAATAAAAGGGATTCCAACCTCCATGTAGCAAAAACGTTTTTAAAGAGGGATGTCTTAAAGGATAGGAATGAGGATCCAGATTTTACTTCCTGTACCGTTGCTCGACATGGACATTCCCCACTTGAGTTAGCTCTTAAAAAAAAAAAAAAAAAACCTGTACCGTTTTGACCTTGACACGACCTTCTCAGACCGACACATGCCCTAAGTTTGCATGGCGACATCCCGCCTTTTCCGTCCACACCTTAAAACCCCACCCCTTTAATTTGTTTCAGAAAGTAATTAGCTGACAAAACACAAGATAAGTGTGGAATATTTTGTCCTCTCTCAGGGTCGGAGGGTCGGCTAATTTTGATTAAGCACCAGCATTAGAAGATTTCTGTCTTGGGCTGTGAGGTCTCAACTGGAGTTTTTAGACTTTCTCACCAACAGTTGCGACGGACATGACCTAAATGCTTAAAAGACTCAACTCGTGATAAGAAGACTGCAGCCCTCGTGTCCGTCCTCCTCCCCTCACCTCGCACAAAACTGATCTGTAATTAGTGAGGGATGTTTATCGACACTCGAAGTTTACGTGTACTCTCATATTTGTTTTCTTTTTGCCCTGGCAACAATAAATAGACCCATCAAAGACCTCTTAATGTTGCGCCGATGACTGAATTAGGGATTAAAATAATGCGCTGCCTCAACCACCTTCCAATTAAATGCTGGAACCTCGACCTTGTTGTTCTATAAATCCTCCATTCAATTGTTACCTTTCTGTACTTTCGTGAGGACACAAGCGCCCTCTATCTGAAACCTGGTTATTTTTTTTCAGTAGGGGAAAAATAACTGGTCTTCAGTTAGAGGACTTCAGTACTCCATTTGAAATCGAAAATGGCCACTAAAGTAGCCTTCTACATTTTGCGTTATACGTATGTATAATATTTATTTCAAAAATTCTTTAGTTAAACAACCTTATACTGTATTACATAAATGTTATAACTGAAGCTGCAGATCTTTTCGAATAATACATTCATTCATTCTAAATGAAATTCGTTTTATCGGTTATTAAAATGATTGCCACCATTTATAATCGGTGAAATACTGCGCCTCTTAAAATGAGATTTTTAAAAAAAAAATTATTATAATCGAATTGAGAATTTTCCTTTATTTTTCTTTCTCTTCTCTCTCTCTTTAATTAATACTGCATTTTCAGGTTATTCTTTTCACACGTGTTACATTCGCGGGTCGGAATTAAAATTATGAACCCCCTATCCTTAAATGTCAACAGCGCAGTGGACCATCACCTTGGCTTCTATTACGGCTCAAATATGATTTTTTATTGAAGTCATTAATCATGTCTTGAAGGATGCAGGACATGATTAATCTACGTGCTCTCTATCTACACCTGATAAAACTTTGTTTTTAAAATTGAACCGCGCAAAACCTTTAAGCGAATTATTACACTAATCAACTGGAAGCAGCAACGAAGTCTGCACTGGCAAAAAGTGAGTTTCCAAAAGTGAAATACCTTTTTTGGTTATTAAAATCGGCAGAAACAAAATCTGTATGAGATACAGAGTCCGATTTTATAGAAAATCGGACAGAGATAGGGTTGTTTTGAAATATCTCTTCAGTGATTGATAGCAACTATTTGGATGAATCCGTGGAAAATCATTTGCAAATTACGCGAAGGTAATCGTAATTAAAACTGTATTATCAGTTATGGAAGAAATATTTATTAGATGAAAGAGGAAAAGATCAGTGGAAAATTTGGGAGCATTTATGCAAAGTAGTCTTAATTATAAAATGTTTTCTAAGGGTCTGAACAATGCGTCAAGAGAAGATAGATGTAGAGTGGCGTTTAAAAGGAATGAGGAAAATTTATTAATAAAAAAAGGGAGAAATTGATGATAGATAGAAGGAATGTTTTTCCAGAATAACTGGAAAAGCTTGAAACTGAAATGGACGAGAGAATAAAAGAAGTGGTAGTTGATGATACTGAAGAGCAGGAATTTTTATGGACACCCATAAGTCGAGGATAAGAAAAGCATTATGTGATTACTTCTGAGATGTTCCATACGTGAGTGAGGAGGGGAATATTATTATTGAGAGCTGAAAAGAAAATGGTGGAAGTTTTCTCTTTAAAGTACCAAAATGAAATGTACTCTAAGATATTGCAATCGAGACTTTGAGAGAGAAAACAAATTGTAGGAGAACCAATATGGCTGCCTGTCGTACTCGTAGTACGAGTATGGGGAATTAAGCTCTTTAAGCGTTCTTGATTTTAGAATAGAAATTGACAGAGATCCAAGAAGAGAATATGGAGTATTCTACGGGTAAAAAAAAAAATCATTACTTTTTTATGGAAGTTGTCTTAATTACTTAAAGACAGCGAACGTGAAGTCCAAAGCGGTTTGTGACATCTGATAGAAAATAAAGGGGATTTATTGAGTTCATTAATTAAGAATGTCCAGAAAAGACCAAGGACTTTTAATTTGTTGTATTGTCTTAAATGAATTGGTATTTTCAGATGTAGTTTGTCAGCTAAGTCACAGTAACGTTTTTCATATGCAGTACCGAAATTTTTCTCGTCGTATTTGCAAGCTAATCGACAGTGATGAGAGAGAGATCAGAGCTTAAGCTATTTAAGGCGACTTTAGGACTAATACCTGTTTATTTATTCATACTTCTCGCCCACAGGGCATACAGACCCCAGACAATGGTGAGAAAGCCGAGAATTAAAGCAAGTTTAATACAAAGCAGTCGTATTAAATTTTTAATGAAATATATGCAAAGTTAGGATTAAGGAAACAGTAAAAAGCACTGTCTTATACATTGAGGGATTAAGCGTATAATCAGCGTGGTGATTATTTAATACCTGAAGGAAACAGCAGACCAATACCAAGTAAACTTAATGAAAAGAAAACTGCCCAAATGACCTTCACCCACAAAAAGAAGAAAAATGAAATTACGATTTTTGTGAACAATACCAGAATCCAAAATTCCCCCTCACATGTTGACCTTGGCCTTAAGTGGGATGAAGGATTAAACTTCATACCTCACTTCGAACACATTAGGAAAAAGACATAAGCAGCACTGTGGAGCACTAGACAAGAACTCACCGGTCTCCGAAGCCCTCATCTCATGATTCAATACATCCTTAAATGCGTTACACCGATTCCGTTGTACGCATCGACTATCTGGTCATCAGCCCCTGAGAGCAACATCAAGGCCTTCTTAGGAGTAGAATACTGGCTCCTGACATGGCTAAACAAGATTGCCGGGAAACCGTTTACCATCTCAAGAGCGGTCTTGTCTGCCAATCTGGACATCACACCCTGGAAGTATATCATCACAACCAGAAACATCTTAACTCTGGCAAAGCTACTAACGGAGAGAATAGATTCGCCGAAAGTGGGAAACGTGATCACTCGCCCTCGGATGATACGACCGAGAATAAATAGGGAAGAATTCCCTCTCTCAAGTGCGAATTGACTCAGTTGGACTCTCTGGGGAGATTTTTTCCCACAAATACTGTTAATTATTTTAATAATTTAAATATAGATCCAGAGAAACTATGTACAGACAAAATGTATAGGACAGAAATCTTTGGTAATGTGTATCGGCAAGTATAAATATAATAAGAAGACTAATTTAATAATTTATATAATAATATTCAGCATTTAACAACCATTTGCAATTAATTAAACCAACTTAACAATTAATTCATTAACCACATATTCTGTGTTTTTGTATTTCCATATTTTGTAAATAAGTTCATGTAAACATGCTTGTAAATACTATAATGTAACCACACCCTCTAGCCACGTGCTGTCTATGGGTGTCTCGAAAGAGAAATAAACAGATAATAATAATAAATATTGACTACGAGGAACAGGAAGTGAGAAATTCGTTTTTTAACGAGACTTCGCAAAACTTGAAGTAGCATATCCGGGATGATTTCGATTTGTTGTTTGGAAAATGGTAGATATCTTTAAAAAAAAATCTCTGGAACTGTGAAGTATGTTCCTCCCCCTTTGCTATTACTGTGCCATCTGAGATTTATATTTATGTACGGTTTGGCGGACGGCAATGCTCTGGAGGCTCATCGTTTGTACCACGAAAGGTTCCCAGAACGAAGATGTTCAGACAGGAAAACGCTTGAAGGTATCCATCGCCACCTTTGTGAACATGGGACCTTTACACCTCGTGCTGCCGACAGAGGACGACCAAGATCTAAGACTCCTGAAGTATAGGGTGGACCAACTGCCTGGCCTCCACGTTTACTGATTTCAACCCACTAGATTTCTTCTTGTGGAGCCATTTAAAGTCATTGGTGTATTCGACTCAAGTAGCTGATGTTGAAACTCTCCGCAATCGAATTGTGGCAGGTTGTGAGACAATACGAAACATGCCAGGAATTTGGCATCGTCTTCGCGAGTCCATGAGACCTCGATGTGAAGCCTATATTCAGGCAGAAGGTGGACATTTTGAACAATTACTATAAGGTGATGTGAACAGTTAAGTGTCATAGACAGACCTTCAAAACTCGGAAACCAAGCATTTCTGGAACTATGTTGATATAAAATATTTTTATTGTCTACATATGAGGAACTCATTCCTGAAGTTATGCCGTGTATTTTTGAGACACCCTGTATATATAAATGAGACTTAATGTTGATCTTATTTCAATGTTCTTATTCCTCTCCCTTTATTTATGATGTAATCCCTATGTGCTAATATATATTACTTTATCAATTATGCAAGCAAACATATTTATATATTCGTTGCTTATCTTGTCTCAATGAGTAGAAGACGAGACAAAAGTGATTTTTTAGAATAACATCACTTCAAACTGGCAATTAATAATAACACGATATTGGGTCACATAACTTGCTTTTGGACAGCTTATCTTTCCCTTTAAATGCCAATTTCCTTTAATATTAGACGCGTGAAAGATTATTTTTGTGATAATGGCTTTGTTCTGGCTATTTCCACATTTCTTCTCTTTTCTTTCCTTAAAACTGAAATTCTTTTTTCATTGTACGTGTCAGCTTATTCCATTCTGTCACTCCCTATACGCCGAGTGAATGAAGTGCTTGCTTACTTCCTTTGAGGGGTGCCAGGTGCAATATCCTGCTTTGTAATCCCTTCGTTTGACCTTCTGTCTCCTTTTTGGTTGCGAATCTCGCCTCACGTTTGGTTGGTGTATTTTTCTACACTTTTCTTTTCCCTCCGTCTAGCAGGGGCCGAACGCCACTTTTTGACAGTTTTACCATCCCTCTCGTCATTCAGGCCCTTCGGTTGCGCCGGAGTTCTCGGAACCAGTTTAGAGAACGTGGCGCCGCTGTACTAAAGGTCATGACCTCGTTTACTTGAAAGCCGTTTTTACAAATTGCACGGGGTGCAGCTATGTGGTCCTCCCCTTCAGAAAGAGGGAGATCTACAGACTTCTCCTGGGGGGAGGGAGGGTTGACAGATTTTATAACGTCCTTATAACGACAGACGAAATATCATGCTCTTGGTTGCCAACAAAACATGATAAGAAGAACTTCTATCTCGAAAAGTGTAAAATGATTGTTTTGGGTTAAAATCTTCACGCAGTGAATTGCTTATTGCAAAATATCGAACGATTCTGTTCAGCCTTTAGAGCTGTGGTGGTGCATAAACTAATGAACCAGGAGTTCTAACAGAACTCTAATGGCCCAAGACATGTTTCGCAACAAGTGCTCATTATGTAGGCCGGAAAACGTCTCCCGTGCTTGGCAATCGACGGAGGTTCGTGGGGCTGCTGGTAACCTCCTAAATTACACCGTAGCCTCCAGCAATGACACATTCGAGACGAAAACAATTTTCAGATCGAGATACCCGTAATTTTCTCAGATTCGTCAAACGAATCAATTATTCTGGACACTTGTTGGGCAAAGACTCCTGGACTTTTTATGAATCAATTATGGGACAGACCAGTTTACCGCCTTTTAAGGAGGTGGGTTTGCGGCTGTCTTTGTTACCCTTTGTAAACATCTTTTGGCTTCTTACTTAATTCTTTAGATTAAAACTGCCGTGAATTATACATTTAACTGAGCACATAAATCAGATCAATCCTGCGATGAATGGTCTCAGGAAAGACTTCGAGAGCTTCATCAGCTTGAAAACGTGGTTATTCAAAATAGTTGAATTTACAATTTGCTCAGCGAGTCAACAAATTGTCAACTTTAGATTTATGATATATAAATAAATCATAATTTATTTAAAGCATCAGAAAGCTTTTGTTTGATGTTCAGAATTCTGTTTTCTCGAAATACTTTTAAGAACAATGAATTTCATTCTCGTAGGAATTTAGGCCACTCTTTTTGAGAGGTTTGGATTCGATTCCCGTTGAACACTAGAGGAATTTCTGAATTCCTTTTCAAGGGTTGTTATCTGAACTCAGGCAGAGGGAGTAAGGTGTTCCCAGTGAGTTATTCTGGGACTGCACAGCATGCAAATCGGTGTATGAAAACAGACATCTATAGACAAAATACATCGAACGATTCCAATGTCTTGCTATAAAATGTAGTTGATAAGTTTGAAGTGGAAATTGATGATCTTTGTAGTTGTGGACCTTGTTTAGAAGATCTTTTGTTGTATAAAGAATTAGTTGGTTTTAGTAATACAGGTACAATGTTCTCTATACAACTACAGTTGATGTAAAGGACTACAGACAACGCCCACTGCCTCGCGGCTGTTTAATTTAATTTGTACTCTGATACCGCTAGGGTGCAGCACTATCACACCTTGTTATTTGAATATCTTAATAAGATTGGAGAGAAATGACGCCGAGCTTCGTGTTCGGCGTAACCTTTGACACGATGGCCTGTTCCGAACAATGCTTCCTTCTCTAAAAGGGCCGCAGAAACCAGACGGCAAAGTGACTCCCCCAGCACGACTAGCGTGAATCCGATCACCGCCCATTTGCAATTCTGACAGACGCTTCGTACAGGGAAAAAGCTGGAGGAAGAGCAAGGAGGTGGAGAGAGAGAGAAAGGAGTGTCTGTAGGAATGATGCTGCTTTTCCCTGAACGTGTTCTCCCCCTCGACTGCCGAATTTCATCATTAGCCAGCTAAGAAAATAAATTTGATACGTCAGAGACGGGTGGGGGAACTTTTATAAATGGATGCCTTCAGCATCGGAATCATGGGAAAGTCGTAAAATGGCAGCAGATGATGCTGTCGAAAAGAGCATTTGGAGTTGGGAACCATATGTTTCCACTCTCTCTCTCTCTGATGCACGCGATTCACCAACAGTCTCGTGAGATCGCACGCAACAGTACATCAGCTTATTCTACAGTTTTCTGCATATTTATTTTTTTTGAACAGCATCCGAAGTACAGGTTAGGGGATTAATCACAGAAAGAAGTGAACTCCCGCAAGGTTCGTTCCCCCCCCCCTCCCCTTGGATGCGGTGTTTACATCTCTTAACTATTTGCCAATCTCGTCCGTTTATCTTGGAACATCGTTAGACCTGCGAACTCGTGTCTGGTGTCCCCTTTAGCTTGTTAATGTTAATTGCTTTTGACATCAGTTTTATTTCCCGATGAGTATCTGAGCATTGCCAGCCCGCTGCCGATGCACTCGATGTCGTAGAGGACGGACTGGGAGCACGTGCAAGAGACAGGAACATAGTTCGAGGGCGTTTCACTTCTGGAGGAAAAAGTGGGGGGAGAGAAAGAGGGTGAAGAGATAGGGAGAGGGGAGTTGAATCGAAGATTTCGTAGTTTACGTTTGTACAGATGGGCTGGTGTTTATTCCGTCCATCATCCCACGTGATGGCGGACTTTGAGAGGTGGGGGCGGCCACTTTGAAAGATGAGCTGACGATCCGTGTAATGTACTTGGTGGGAGGCCTTTAAGGGACTCGCTATAGGGGAATAAAGATGAGATCTGATAGAATCCAGACTAGTGTCACATCTGCTTCACTGAACACGAAATTAGAAATGAATAGTTCAGGAGGTCAGCGAGCTGACGGACAGGATAAAAGCACACTCCAGTGTGAATAGTGCATCCCCCCCCCTCGGACATCTGGGCAACACATTTGTCGTTTTTTTAAGGGGTGGGAAAGAGGAAGAGGTCGGGAAAGCGTGTACTTGATACGAATGATCCATTTGCGTCGATATCAATGTTTGCTTGCGCCTGTGCAGAAGTGTCTGAATAACAAAGGTCTGACTGCGAGTGATCCAGGACTATGATAATCATCCCTTGGCAGCGTGCTCAAGTAATTGCTTGTGTTCTTTTAATTATTAATGGCTTCGCGCTGAAAGAATTGCCAGACGAGACGCTTTATCTTCCATTAATCACCGGTGGATGTTTTTATCACACTGTTGACACTCCCTCGTGTTCCTACGCATCAGAGAGACTGAGGAACGTTTTTATTCCTCTTTTTTTTTGTTGACTCGGCTCATTAATGAAGTCTGCTAATGAAGCCTTACTGCGCAACTAATTAGTAGGAGCTAATGGTCTGGTCTTGCAGTTACTGGAACATTTATAGAGGACTCTCCGTGGTGGGGTGCGTCTCCTCTCGTGATGTGAATAGGACGGTTATGTTATCTTCTGGTATCTCGGACTGCAGCCAACCGGAATAAATCGAGATTTTCAGGCTAATTTAACAGTCTGTGTACACGTCTCTAAGAACTATATTTAGAACTGAATGACACCATTGAAAGCTGCTATTAATATATTTGGGTGGTTCTCGCAGGCAAAATTTATTCAAACGCACAAAAATGTACATTTTAAGTTTGTGAAGGAGAAAGCTGAAGAGCTCCTCAGTTCTATACGATTAACACAAGCTCTTATATAGTATTCATACTTGAGAAACATCAGTGACACGTTGGATTCAGCACGCTGAGTACATTAAAAAAAACAAACAGTTAAATATAAACGAACATTTTAATTATTATTATTTTTGTTATCTGGAGGATTTTTAGAGTTTCTATCCCTGGAACTTGTATTATTTTTCCGATTTGTTAATTAAAATAGTTTAAGGTTGCGTGCGGTTAACCTAGAATTAGTTTCGGCATAGGATACATCCATAGTTACACAAGTTTCGTTTCATATTTATTCAAAATGATTACACGTTATCATCCAAATCTTTTCATCCAGCTTGGAAGATACTGTTCCTCTTAATGGATGATGAATAGACCTTTAAAGTTGTGTTATGTAGATAAACGGATAGAAATGAATGTACAAATTATTCAGAGGTGGATAGACAGACAGGCAATAATCCTTTAATGAGAGAGAGAGAGAGAGAGAGAGAGAGAGAGAGAGAGAGAGAGAGAGAGATTATGCACTAGTTAGTTTGATGGATGGAGTGATGGATGAATTGGTAAACACTTGCGCACGTGTATGCCATCGTTGAGAGTTCCTGTTAAAAGCAGCCAACAGATCTTGGGTCTCCAAACGAACAGTTCGCTAATTACGTACACCACACTGCAGCGTTGTAGTAAACATGCGTGCGAATGTAATTAGCAGAAGCGTTCCACGAACGCCAATTTGTAAGCATTATCGTCTTTTCGCATGACAATAAAATCAAAACAGGAATTAGTAGTTCTTCCCCCCTCCTTCCCCCTCTTATCCGCGCCGGGTCACGTGGTGTCCTACAACCATTAAATAATCATTAGAGTAGGAGCTGACTAATAGGACTTTACATATGAACGTATTTCGCACCCACTCTTCTCTCGAATCCATTTTGTCTAAATGGCCTGTTTATAAGATGGTCATTATGATGCTGGTAGTTAAGGAGATACCTGGTCGCGTATTCGCGTCATGTACCCAGCCGGGACTCTTTACTAAATGGATGGAATGATTTTCCCGAAGAGAGCAGATGCGAGATGCGCCAAATGGTTAAAGTATGCAGAGCGAGGTAATCAAATCTTTTTCCTCAACATTAATTTTCCTCTGGTGATTGCCCCGCATTGTGACCAGTTTAATTACCCAATTATTTTTAACCGTGGTGTAGGTTTCAGGAAAGTTGGTAGCAACCTCTTATTAGAAGAGACCAGCTCCTTTTATTTCTAAGGAAAGAAATTCCCCTTCTTCTTGGAATCTTTTAAATCTAAGTTTCCCCGTGCTTAGGCGTTTTTTTTTTTTCTTCTTCCATTTAAATGAAGAATCGCCAGAAGGTCGAGGATAAACCATTTCAGTAGCTTATTTAGGGTTAATCGTGGAAGTCAAAAAGTAACGGGAACTTGTTTATTGTTGATATTAATGGTTATTGAAAAGCACTGATGCCCTCTAGGTCTGCTCTCAAAATTCCAAATATCTTTCATTGTAATAAAGGTGATTTTCCACAGTCATAGAGCACAACTTGTATTCTTGAAGAAGAGCTCATTATTTTTAACATTAATTGATCAAATATGAAAATTGGTGGCGCATCTGGCTTAGTCCAATTCCGTGGACAACGTTCTAAGTCTCCATGAAAAGTCATTCAGCCTAGGGCTTTCTATTTATTACGTATCCTAGTTGTGCACGATTCCTCTGTCGGATGGACATGAATTTTATTGAGAATTCAGTTGTATTCTAACAGTTTAGTAACGTTCTATACTCGACCTTTGCTGACTAGCTTTTGCAATTGCACAGTCCATGTCAGGTCGTCTGTTTTTTTTATAAGCAAAGGTTAAAACACCTCTTAATGGCGTTTTTCGATGAGAGTTTTTCGCACCCAATCGATTTTCTCCAGCAAATCGTTTTTATTCCATTCTTTTCTGCTGAAATCGACACAGCTGACTTCCAGCCGATGCGAACGCTGCAGCGAGTTACTTTTTAACCACGTGCACGGCTTAACATGTTGGATTCTTTCTTTCTTTCTGTTCGCAAAGAATGAGCGATGGGAATTGATTGTAATTTTCCTGGAGTTTTATGAATAATGTCTGCCTCTCTCTCTTTCCCCCTTTTCCCACTCCACCCTTCCCCGTCAGCTGACACTCCATTTGTTTCTGTCCAATCTAACATCACAGATGATATTCATAGCAAGCCGAAAAATTGCGATCAATGCCATCACTCGGGATGGAGGCTGTTGTACCGTCAGCTGCAAATTGCGAATGAACCTGGTGGTCATAGTTGAATACGTGACCTAGCGCTGAAATACCTCCCCCCCCTCTTCCAATACACAAGAAAAGGAATTGCAAAATTCTGCCGCCTACAATCACGCAATCAGACGTGTCAAGGAATGAACCGTGGAGTTCAAAAATTTCTCTTCATCGTTGCCTTACAGAGGAATTACAAGTGTATTCCCCCCCCCCCTACATAATCCCCTTCGTCTCACGTTCCTTTCTTGGTGGTATTTATCGCAAGTGCAGTCCATCATGCTGAGTACAATGGACAGTTCTCAAATCTCGATTTGTCTTCGCAGAGAATGTGTGACCGTGCCATTCTTCTATTGAACCGACCGAGTTTTCCGCTTGGTATGACGGAAATTTGCTTAATATCAGCAGCGGAGGTGACGTGTTCGATGATTTGTCTTTATAAGAAGAGGGGAAAAATAATAATAAAGCATGGCGGCAAAGAATTCCGAAGTTTTTAAAGAATTTTGTGAAAAAAATTCAGCGGAGAGTGATATCAGGGATGTGAAAGGAAGCTGGAGAGTGCGACTATGAATAGCGGAGCATTGGAGTTCACAAGAGCAGTTAAAGTGCATTTTATAGACAGAAAGGAAAGAAAGAAGGAAAAGCTTCAGCGCACAGACCATAGCTTCTCTTTTTAACTATCTTCATACTCCATTGTGAAGTTCTTGCATGCAACACTGATGCCCAAATAAAATCAGCGATGATTTCTTAAGGATATCCAAGGATTTCTTAAGGATTTTGTTTAAAGTATTCGTAAGAATAATTTTTTATATACTTTCATTATCTTTTAAGCAATCTGATGGCTGTAGTGGTCTTCCTGATACGAGTAGCACACTGGTGGGGGGAAAGGTTCCAAGAGTAAATTATATCCGTGCTATAATTTCATACCACGAATATTGCTGGACTGGCTTTGATGTCCATTCACTGAGGTTCATTGGCGTCAACATTAAGTGCTGCGAAAATTACACAACGAATACAGCCTTTACGAAGATTTGATTTCTGTAATAGACAGTTGTTATGTTCTGTGATCCAACTTTGCGATCTCATAAGAGATTGGGAGTTTGTGAACAGCAGAGGAAGGTTCAGGTTTCTTTTGCCAGCTCATTTCTTTCTCACTAACAACTCACTCGGTTGTTTTTCTCTCACTCGGATTCACTGATGGTATCAGTAAATCTCTACCAATAACACCTCCCTTCTGTGACTTTTTTTCCAGAGAATTTTGAAAAATCTGCATATGGCAGATTTGCTAATCTAAGCAGCAGCTTTCAATTATTAGAAGAATTAGTGTTATTTTATTTTTCGCCTTTTTACACTCTGTTCTTTCACGGTTTTTCACCTTGCTACGTGACACCATTGAGTTAGTCGGTTTCTGGCGAGGGCAGCATGGTTTTTCTCCCGGAAACTCGTGTTTTTCATCCAGCAAGCAGAAAATCGACCACAGAACACGCAATTTACAGATGGTATGTATGGAGCAAGATGGTCTTAGTCTCCGATGCTCCTAAAATTCAATAACAACAACCGTCCTCGTTTATGTCATCAATCTCAGGAAAAATGCAACAGAAAAGTTCAGAAAATGCAAACCAAGTGTTTCTTTGATTTATTAAAAATATTCAGTTTTGGAATTGTGGGTTCTCTTAATGCTTCCCATTCTGTCGCTGTCTTTACAATTGGATGGCCATTTTCCCTTTTGGCAGTTCAATGGTCTTTGCCCTTAGACTTTTAATCTGAAACTAGGGAGAGAAACAGAACCAACCACAGAATATATTAAACACTAAATTTGCACGCATTTAGTGATTGACTGCACTGTGCAAAAGTCTTCATGTAAAAATTTATTTCTTATTTTAATTTTTTTATTCCTTATTGTTTAAATTTAAAATGTTAAAAAAATTAATGTTTTCATCATTGTAACTGCCCACCCAGTAACAGTCCCTAACATTAGTTTTCCTCTCTTTACAGGACGATGCTTCGTTGCTGTCAGTCAACTGCATTGTGGACGGACTTCATCTTCTCTGTAAGATGACCCACTGTGTCATTCCCAGCTTTTGCTTCTCTGAGGGTGCTACATGCCGAGGTCAACGGAGGTCAAGTTTCCGGGAGTATGCGGGTGTACACGCTATACAAGTGTCGTTTGGTTGCAGTAGGATGTACGCTGTGTTTTGGCATCTTCATCCTGGCCAGTCTTCCTCTGCAGGACCTTCCCAGCGACTCTGTCCCGTACGACCGACACGAGGACGACACGAACGACTTGACCTACAACACCGCAAAACGAATCAGAGTAGTGCAGGCTTATGGAAAAGTGATGTCGCCAGTGGCTCCGAACACTTTTTATGGAGTTCGAAACCATGAAACTCGCAGTGATGGGAGGACTAGTCGAACGGCCCACCAGGGTTTCACCAGACAAAAGACTGACCTGTCTGGGGAGGCAGCAGATGATGAATTCGACAAAGACTATGCTAAAGATTACGACAGCTATAGCAGTGACGACATTGTGCCAGACGATTATAATGCTTACGAGGACTATGAACAGTACGAAGACACAGAACCCAACTCTGTGTTCAAGGAAGGAGATTTCGATAGTGTCCGTGAGGTATCGCCGACTATTAGGATCAAAGTATTGCTTAACCGCACGAGTGTCTTGATAACACACACGTCCAGTCGAAGTACTTGGGGACTTCACAAAACTCGCATCCCTAAAGTGTCCAGCAGCATCCCCATGAAAGTAGCAGGTAAGGGCGGTCAAAGGTCACCTTTATTGAGCAGTGCATCTCCAGTGACACCCGCTGTGATCAGCAATCGGGGTTACAGACTACAGTTTAAGGTGCCCTATCATTCGTGGAGGAGGAACGCCACTAGTCATGAAGTGACAGTGATTTCAAAAAGGAAGTTTCCGGTGATAGAAAGTACGGTGTTCTGGTCGACGCAGCTAGAGGAAAGAACCCCCAAAGGTGAGTTCTTACTCCACAATGTAAAAGTACCTCTGACTAATGCATAAAGTACCGCTGCTTGATACGTTCTTCTGTCAATCCGATAACCCCCATAAGATTGTTGAATTCAAACCCGCCGCAATTCGCTGAGTGGAAATTAATGAATCTCTGGAGAAAGGGACGGACACAAAGTGCGTCTCTTCTAATTAACGATCATTTCAAGTAAACAGGTTAATCACAATGTGGTAAAGGCTCAATTCTTCTAGGAATATTCTTCACCCCACGTCCACTCATTTGGTACGCCTGTGGATTCCACAAGGAATTTAGTGAGCATGACGTAATTTCATTTAAACTTTTTATTTGGTTCAAAGCAGAACCAAAGGCGAAACTTAGTGTTTGAGAATTCCACGCTAATGCGGAATATGTTTGCATAAGGTCCACTTACCTTCGCTCCTGATAAGAAAATACATTTTTCTGAACTTTGGGAGTTCAATGCAAACCACATGCAGGAGGGTGGCCGTCGTGGGTAGCACAGTTGGTACGATCGCCGTCCTCCCCACACAGGGTGGAAAAAACCCGAGTTCGAATCCCGTCGATGACGGGAGGAATTTTTATGGATCTTTTTCACAACATGGCTGAGTTAGTCGGTCTCAGGAAGGGTAGAATGGTTTTTCTCTCAAAAAATCTGGTTTTTCGTCCAGCAAACAGAAAATCGACCTCAGAACGCGCAATTAGCATTAGTAGAGGCATACGATGCAAGAAAGCAAGCGTATGCAGCATCAGCCAAATAAAAAAAAAAAAAGAAAAACCCCCCCGTTTCATCCCTCCATTCGGTCCAAATGCCTGTTCAGCTCAGTCTTAAATTTATAGAAGAAGAAGAAGAAATCTTTATTGCATACAAAAAATGCATATGCCGTACACAATACCCTTCACGGCTAGAAGCCAGGGGTTTACAGTAAAGGTTAATACAAGGTAAAAGTCTAATATAAAGGTTACAAAGGCTAATACACTGCAATAGACAAGGATGAGATAGGAGAAAAAATAATCTTATTACTAATTATACAAGTGTAATGAAATGAAAGCAAATAGAAAATTTACATATGAACGTAAATATACAACAGCATGTTATCATGCTAATTTATCCTCCAGGGAGCAGTCCTCTTACAGTGTTGGAGTCATCTGAGCAGGCGCAGAAAGTTGAAGCAATGTAGTGAGGGATCCATGGGAGTGATGGACAGGTCCTTGGGAGCAGGTTCTAATGCCCTGTGACATGGTCCTGAGAAGGAAGTCGATGGAGTAAGTTCTGCCTGTATTTTTTATCCAATGCGAACTTGTAGAGGTCGCCATCCAAGGAGTATACGTACTGCAGCATTTGCACGGGTATGAAGCGATCGGATAACTTTAACCGGTTTGGGGTGGCCTGGAGGACTGGATTGGCCCGAAGGCTTGGGACCGGGATCCTCCAACCGCAGTTGGCCCAGAAGTCTGGGTGCGAAATAATGCCAACCATCATTTTTACAGAAAAGACGAGTCTTCTCTCATGGATAATGGCAGGAAGACGTCTGATGTTTAGAGATGCTGCCATCTGGGTGGTCCTTCGTGCAGGGGGAAGTCGGAATTTCCATATGGCCCACTTCAATAGCCAAAATTCGCCCGCAAAAATCCGTCTTAGATGCGTTGCGGCAGTTGAGGTCCAGACTTCTGCTCCATAAAGAATGACCGGATAGACACACGTCTTAATATACCTGCATCCAACGGCCGGGTCATGGACATGCATAAGTTGTTGCTTAAGCATCCACCGGAGTCGACAGAATTTTTTTTGCAGGTGGTCTATGTGTGGTATAAAGGAGAGCTTCTGGTCAAAAATAACGCCCAGGTCGGTGTGTTGCTGCACAGCAGAAATCGCGGATCCTCTTATATTGGGTTGCACCATCGTTGGGTTCCGTTTGATCGAGAAAGTGAGCTGTTTCGACTTCTCAGGATTGATGTGAAGGCCGAAACCGGAGAGGAAGGCCTCGAGGTTCTGGATTTTATGTTCGATTACGACATTTGTGTAGTCAGCAGTGTCTCCGGGGTTGATAACAGTGAACAGCTTTATATCATCGGCGAAGGTGATAATATCAGTTCGGCCCGTCACGAAAGGCAGAAGAACGGCTGAGAACAAAATACCAGAGAGGACCCCACCTTGTGGGACTCCAGTTGTAATATTTCTGGTGTAGCGTCGATTGGCATCGCGAACAATAATCGTCCTATTCTCAAGCATTGACTGAATGAACCAGAGCACGTCTCCGCCAATGAAGTAATACTCACTTAAGCTATGAACTTCCACAACAAAAGATGGAAGTCTGTTCCACCAATCAACTACCCGCTGACTGAAGGCAAATTTCCGTACATCTATTCCATTTATCTTTCTTCAGTTTGAAACTGTGCCCCCTCAAGTTCTTAGTCTGAGCAAGACGAAGAATCTCATCAGCATTCAGCTTGCTCAACCCATTCAAAGCCTTATACACCTCAATCAGACCACCTCGCAGGTGCCTACTCTCCAGGCGCTGCAATTTGCAGAACTTAACTCTTTCTTGGTAAGAGCACCTCTTTGTTCCCCTCACTAATCTTGTTGCCCTTCTTTGTACTCGTTCTAGCAACTTTACATCCTTCCTAAAATGAGGCCTCCAGACCTCTACACAGTACTCTAAGTGTGGCCTGACCATTGCCTTGTGTAACAGGATTACCAGCTCCCTGTCCCTGGTAGCAAAATTCCTATATATCATTGGCAAGATTCCACGACCTGCCCTGGCAGCCCGTCTGCACTGTTCAGCAAACTTCATATTTGACTGCACAATTACCCCATGTCTTTTTCACTTTCCACTTCCCTGAGTGTAGTACCGCAGAGTTGGTACGTTTCTCTTCGGTTATTGTTACCCATATGCAGTACTTTGCATTTGTCAATGTTAAACTCCAGTTTCCACTTCTCAGCCCATTTTCCCAACTTATCTAGATCCCGTTGGAGTAGCATACTGTCTTTAACAACCCTGCCAATCTTTGTATCATCTGCAAACTTGGACATGAAACCTGATATACCTTTATCAATATCATTGATAAATATGCAAAACAACAAAGGGCCCAGTACCGAACCCTGGGGAACTCCACTAATAACGTTTGTCCACGATGAGCAGTGTCCATTGATTACCACTCTCTGTTGTCTCCCACTCAACCATCCCTTTATTAATTGTAGCAGCTTATCCTTAATGCCATACCTCTCCAATTTGTACAGCAGTCTTTCATGTGCAACAGTATCAAAAGCTTTCCTGAAATTCAAGTATATGATATCGAAATGTTTGGCAGTCAGTTCCTTTGTGACCACATCATAGTAACCAGTCAAATTGGTCAGACAAGACCTCCCTTTGACAAACCCATGCTGTCTCTTAACTATTACTGCAGTTTTCTCTAGATGATCCTACATTGCTTCTTTAACCGGTGATTCCATTATTTTCCCCCGAACACAAGTTAAACTAACAGGCCTGTAGTTACTTGTCACCTTTTGAACCCCCTTTGTGAATTGGTGATACATTTGCAAACCTTAAGTCCATGGGGACCTCCCCTGAGTCCAAGGAAGCTCTCATAATTATGGCCAAGGACTGCTTACTTCCTTTGCTGCCTCCTTTAATATAACTGGATAGATCCCGTCCACCCCAGGTGCCTTTTTTTATGTTTAACTTCAACAATTTCTCCTCCACTTTGCTCTCAGTTATTACAAAATCACTTGGCTCCCTTTTAGCGTTTGATAAACTTCGGGCACTCCCTTCATTGAATAACTCCTCATGAGTGAATGTAGATGCAAAATACTCATTCAGTTTATCAGCTACCTGAGCATGATCATCAATAGTCAACCCATCTATGTTAAGTGGTCCAATCTGATTCATCCCTTTCCTTTTAGAATTTACATAAGTAAAGAACTCCTTGCTGTTTTTCTTTGCATAATCTGCCTTCGCCTGTCTGACTTGATTACAGACTAGTTTATACCTGCCATAGGCTTTTGTGTCGCCTGATACTTTATATGCATCCATACATTCTTCTTCTCTGCCACGAGCCTCATTAGTTCATCTGACATCCATTTAGGCCTAAACCTTGAACAGTATTTCTTAGTTGGAATGAAAAGCCTAGTAGCTTCCAAAATTAAGTCCCAAGACTTCCTATTTAGAATTGACTGTTGGTAACATCATCAGTTGATCCCACTATACAGAATTTAAAAACTGTCTGAGACCCCTGTAGTCACATTTACGAAAGCAAAAGCTCTTCCCTTTAGCCTTTATGATAGTTACATCTTTAAGTAATTCCCACATCAGTAGAGTGTGATCACTGTCACCCAGTGGTTCTTTTATCTTCAGATTCTTACTGCATGAAGAATCACTATTGATAATCAGATCAAGGGTATTAATCCATCTGTTTGCCTCTCGAACATGTTACTGTAGAAAACAGTCATCCAATGAATCCACAGAAGCCTTGCTATTGTGCGAGTGACCAACTCACAAGTTCCAGTCAATATCTGGAAAGTTAAAATCTCCCATTACAAGACATTCTGATTTACTGGCCCACTCTATTTCTCTGCACAATTGCTCATTATACTCATCAGATTCATTTGGCCTATAACACGCACCTACTCTCATTTTTCCTTTCCCAGTGCTTATGTCACACCAAACAGACTCAACGTTGCATTGTCCACCAACATCAATTGGATGCACTTCCTTAGATTTTATGTGTTTCTCTAACTAATAGCATAACCCCTCCTCCCTTCCTGTCCTGTCAATCCTTTCTGTAGACATTGTACTCCTCAAATTCCAATTCTGCACTGCTTATATCTGTGTGACACCACATCTCTGATATCCCAACAATATCTGCCGTTGGTGTCTTGACTAGCACTTCAGCATACAATTTACACTGAGCAAAATTGCCTTAGTCGCCGATGTTCATAAAACCCAATAACAACAAGAAGCAGGATGCTTGCATTTTAAATTTGGAATATCCTCGTTTCAGATGATTCAAGAGGTGAAATTACGGAAAAACATGTAGTTCAAAACTTCACCATTAGAAGACAAATAATTATCGTCATACCTAAACATAGCTATCTGAAGACATCCACGCTGTTGAGTATTATATTACTGACCAGTGATGGAGCACGCAGCAATCCTTTTGACCATCTAAGTCGAAATAAGTATGAAGAGTGATGTGATGACATTTGATTGTTTTTAATGATGGTTTTCAGGTAACGAAATCTGTTTTCACATAATTTAGAGACATTAAGCCTGAAACGTTGAAGCAAGATTAACCTCACACTTGTCCATATAGCAATTGCCCCGAGCGCCAAGCGAGTGACTATAGTGATTCCAAAATTATTTCCAAGCGCCTACTCTTATAAAATATATAATATATACGACTTAACTCTACTGACCCTTTAACCAATAACTTTATCGCTTGGTCATTGGTGGCTTCCTTCCCACCTCCATGTGGTAGGGCCAGAAACCTAGGACGAAAAGCCCCCGTACCGGGGCTAAAAGGAGCAAAGATCAGTAGGCCAAATTCAGGCACTATCGCACTGGACATTCAGACATGGTCCTATCTAATCGCACAACCGACGACCTAGAAACTATCTTAGTGAAGAGACAGAAACATGTCCGAAATCACGACCTTTATTCTTTGTTGTACACTCCACTGAAGAACTGACAATCAGTTTGAAGAACGTGTCCTTTCTTCATGCAGGAAGGATTGGCAGAAACTCCGAAGTCAGTGAGACTCTGTATTCCTGAGACATCCTAGTACAACGAGTTATACTCAGAACAACTGTTGCAAGTAAACAACTTTGACGGAATATTTGTAACCATCACCCCCATAAAACACTGGATTCTTCCAGAGGAGTCGTCTCGGAATAGGAATTGCTCTGTGTTGCATAGGATAAAATCTGCAACGAATTTAGAGCAAGGAGAAACAAGTCAAAAGAATAACGATTCGGAGAGAGCTAGAAAATAGTGCCTACCAGAAATCCAATTCTCACTTTTGATATGCCTCGACTTCCAGCGACCTTAAAAGTGGGATAGCTGAACTGTCCAGTTAACCTATGCATTCCAAACCCCTGCGGTGTTTCAAATGCCAAAGATAATGAATACTCTCAAACAGTGTGCAGAGGTACTCCTGCTTGCGCCTGATGAGAACTGACAGACCACGACAGTAAAGAATCACCATCTCCTTGGTAACATGTAATAACTGCAAAGGGGATCCTGCCTATTCTAGAACTTGACTATTAGAAGAAAACCATTCAAAATGGTTCAACCAAGCATTACAAAAAACGTGCTGTGCACAAACAGTAACAAAAACTGTTTAGTCGGAACCGAAATTGAGTTTCATCGCTCCACATGTCTTCCCCCCCCCCCAAGGTTAGACATCTGCCGAACATATCTCGACCATCAAAACAGAAAGTAACGACAAATATCCCTATCACAATACCACCAGACAACACAACCTCACATGGAAGAAATGGAACAGGACGCCCATGTTTTTCGAAGAAAGAGAAACACAACTTTACCTCCATTCGGAAACAACCCGAAGGAACCATTAGAACCAAACAATGAACCGTTTCATACAGTGAACTGACGAAGTTTCTGTAGAAATATTGATGACATTCAAGTTCACATAGATCAGTATGCACCAGACTGTCTCCGCCTTTAAGAGACATACCTGAAAGCACAATACAATACGAACATAAAAAACTATACCTCAAAGATAGAATAAGTGAGAGGCCTACTCATGGCGATGTAGCCATCCTTGTAAACACCCACTTTTCAGTGTAGCATATATAATGGCCAACCATCTCGAGGTGGTAGCCGTTTGCCGTTCAGTGGGCTTTGAGTGGGTTTTTTACTGTATGCTCGTTATATCTACCACCCGGAGCTGATATCTATTATGATGAATTGGATAGATTAATTCTACAGCTACCCACTCATTTCTGCATACTAGGCGACTTGAATACTAAGCCATAACCCTTTACAGGGTGGTAGAGACAGCAATAGACGAAGACAGATTGTGGAACGAATACTTGATCACCACCTCCTGAAGGACAGAACCGATATCTTTTTTCTTTTTTTTCCACTCGCACCTCCTCTGTCGTAGATCTGTCAATATGCTCACATCCGTCTTTCTGTTTTCAATTGGGAAGTCAGTCAAAATCCCCGAAGCAGTGACCTGTACTCAGTAGTGGAAAAATCTACGCTCATCGGCAATACTTTTGATCATTCTAGTAGAACTCTCCAGTGCAAACTTGGAAAAGCCAAATGGGAGCATGTTTCTGTAATAGACATCACAGAAAGCGAAGTGCAAGCTGCCACAACTCCATTCCAAAAGCCAATACGCCAGTTCCAGGTCTGCAGAGTGGTGAGAAAAGCACAAAAAAGCGTGGAAGAGTTTTCGTCGATATCCCACCACTGAGCTTAATACTATTCAAAGGAGCTCGCGCAAAAGAAAGATTATAACCGTAAAAGCCGAAAAGATTCTCGAATCCATTTTGTGTCATCCAGCTGGCATGAAAGCTGTCTGTAACAAAACCCCTAAAATTCGAAGTAAATACAGAAATTCTTCCTCTCCAATATTGCAGTATAATGGTGGTACTATTGTAACAGTAAACGCATTAATTTAAGATTTTGCGTGCTCGGATGTCGGCAAGAACATCTTACTGCCAAAAGTTTTTAATAAACGAAGACCACATAGAAAAACTTAAACTAAATTTCTTCTCTAACGAACCTGAGTCGTTTCGTTGTAAAAGTTCTGTAAAAATATCTTTTACAATGGAAGAACTCCTGACAGCACTTATATTATCACGAGAGAGCGCAGTCGAACCTAATGACGTACAATACGAGATGTTAAAATGCCTTACAGCGACATCAATGGATTTTCTGCTTGTCCTCTATAATAAAATATTTAGTGAGGATGTTTCCCCAAATTTTCTGGCCTCAAGCAATTATTCAGACTTTTCCAAAAGATGGCAAAGATCTTGCCATCTCAAATAAATAACTACCGTCCCATTGCTTTAACCAGCTGTGTCTGCAGAGTATTGGAAAGACTGGTCAATGCTAGGTTAGTATAGTACCTAGAGGAGAAGGAACTTTTTTACCAGTGCAGTGTGACTTTAGACCCAAAAGATTTATATGAATGGAAACCAGCAAAACAGAACTTAACAAAATCAGAACGTTTGGTTTATTTGGAATATCTGTGTTCTTCGATATTGAAAAAGCATACGACACAGCCTGGCATTATGAAATCCTGCAAGATCTCTATAACATGGGACTCAAGGGATATCCCCATTTTTAATCAAAAACTTCCTGTCGAGCCGAATTTTCAGGTCAGAGTACGATTACCATCTTTTCTCTCACGAACTTTCCACTAGGAGGAAGGGTGATTCACAAGGGTTGGTCTTGAGCTCCATTATTCGCAATTAAAATAAATACAGTCGCGAAACAATTGAAATGTAACTGCAGATTTCTATCAATAATATCAGCGAGTGGGCCTTAAATAAGGATTCCAACTTTCAACATCAAAAACTGTACATTTTTGTCGCATAAGAAATCATTACCCGGATCCATCCAGAATTGAGATTAGATGGACCGTTCATCCCTCTAAGACAATGTCAAATTTTTAAGACTAATAATAGATAGGAATTTGACCATTCTTGGGCATATTCGCCAGTTATGAACAAACTGAAGAAACTCAACATGATACATGTCTTGTCATCAGTTTAGTTGGGCAGTAGATCGCTGTACTTTACTCAGATTATATAGAGTTCTTATTCGATATAATCTTAGTAAAGTACTGTATAGCGATCAGTGTATGTATGAAGAGAAGTGCCCTTAGATGGTTGGATCCTGTCCATTATAGTGACATTCGTGTTGCCCCTGGAGCTTTCCGTACATCTCCTGTTCTGAGAATCTCATATCGTTAGTTTCTAAGTCCAGGCAAATGAACTCTCTGTCCATTAGACGTCAACATATATCATAGCATTATGTCTTTTAATTAAGATCTTTACCTGATCACTCTACGTGGCCAGATATATTTGTGCCCCTGTGAAAAATTTATATAATTCTCCTGCCAAAGTGTCAATTGATCTCTAGGAATCTGAATACGGGAACTGCTAATAGCACACAATCTGACCAAAGACATACAGCTCTTATATCAAAACTCTATGTGATTTGTTAGATCTGAAATGGGGAAAGAAATAACCTACCCACCCTTGGCTTCCAACGACTACACGCCACCTGCCATCCTCAATTTTCCGATTATACGCCAAATTACACAGATGGTCCAAGATCCAAAACTGTAACAGGAGCAGCAGTGTTCTTCCCAGATGTAACGTTATTAAAGCAGATTCCCCTTAGAATGTAGCATATACACGACTGAATTATCTGCCACGCAACTTGCTATGGAATATTTCACGACCAGACATCATAAAAAGTACTTCATATATAGAGATTCGTTGAGCACACTACAAGCTTTACAAAACGAAAAAAAGCATTCTCATTCAAATTTCTGTCACAACCATTTTACTCTGTCTCTGTTCAAATGAAATTATGATATGTTTTTGTTGGATCCCAGGATATGTTGGGATCAAAGCTAACGAATTAGGCGACCAATCAGCAAAATCACCATATATAAATGCAGAATATCTTGTCGCGTACACAGATCGTAAACTGGTATCCAAAATAGTGGCCTTTCACAATGGCAAACGTCCTGGACGAAGAGCTTTCAAACAAGCCAACGATCTAAAAAAATTAAATTAACCAAAATCAACTATCACGCCATGGCAGTCTAGCAGACATAAGATCCTTTGAGAAGTGGTAGTTCTCGCCCGACTTCTTACTGGTCATAATCTTAATCATTGCTACTTACGACGAGCAGAGGAGCCATCGCTATGTAGACATTGTGATAAATTTCTAACCGTAAAACAATTTTTTTCATTGAATGCCCCTTCTATAATGAGCGCCAGCTTTCTGTCTGTGGACCGACCAGGGAATTAGCGGCTAAGATGGTCACTGAACTCAATCTATGTTAACAGATGCATCATTCTCGAACATTGAAAATGTTTAAATACTTCCACAGGGGACGAGGAAAGCGATCCGGACAACTTTCCACCTGTAAGTCTAACTTCTGTGGCAGTTAAAATTATGGAATCTTTGATCAAGGATACAGCTTAAGATCATCTCGATAGCAATGATGTTATAGGAGAGTCGCAACATGACTTTGTCAAGGGAAGGTCCTCTCTGATTAATTTGACACGGTATTATGAGGTAGTTTCAAAAGAACTGGATAGAAATAACTTTGGTATAATTTCTTAGATTTTAGAAAAGCCTTTTTAATAATCTCACACACGAATGTCGTGTACGTATGTTCGAGGCATGCACCATTGAGAAAAGTTTTTGCTGTAGGGGATAAGGGATGGTTAAGTGGTAGAAGAGAGTGGATGGATATAAATGGGAAGTGCTTCAAACGGACCAGTGTTATGAACTGGGTTTCTGCGCTAGGGCGCCTGTTCCTAATTTTATTAATGATATTGGCGATAATATCAAAGGTTTCATGTCAAATTTTGTTGCTGATATTAAATTGGTTTAAACTGGATTGTTAACAATGAGCACCAGGATAGATATATTGCTATAAGAATATTTAAGAAAATCATTGAATCATTATCAGAAATCAATCGGACCCACCTCGAATACCGCATTCAGGTCTGACAGAAGGAAAGTATTGATAAAGATATTTTCAGAAAGATATTGGCACAAGTAAATCCAGGATAAATGCCTCATGCGTGTGAGCTACAAACATTACAGAAAGATGTTGACTTTGGTAACGAAAGGTGCAGAACAGATCAAGAAGAGTGGTTGTAGGTGCAAAGCGATGCTGTTAGAGAAAGTGATTTCATTTAAGCTACACAGTTTGAAAGTTAGATATCTGCGCGATGATCTTATTGGGAATTTAAGGCAATGAAGGATTGAAAGAAATCCAACCGTTCAAAAAAGGCTTCGAATAACAGCATGTAATTTCTCTTTCTAGGATGATGCAAAAAGCCTTTATTTCTAGAGTAACCATTATGGGAACAAGTTGAGACTTCCCGTTGTATTTTAATGCTAATTCTAATAGTCTCTCTTTCCCCTTCTCTTCTGAAAGGCTGCTGTCTTTATTTTGTCCCGCGAGATTCGATTAATATTTCTTTAAAGTAAGTTGTAATCACATGATTGCTATCTGCATAGTTCCACTTCTTCGCACTGTTTCATTTATTCATTTTCTCCAGTTTTTTATTCTGGTTGCTTTAAAAAATTCTGTTGCCATAATGATTTCTTTCAAATTATTTCAAAAGAGTAAACAACGTAGTTTCAATGACCATCATCACCCTGTTTAGCATTTTAACAAATAAAAGAAATTCTAACTTTTTTTTTTTTTTTGCTTGAGAAAAGAAAATTTGAAATTTAGTTGAAAAAAGCGAGTAGTAAACGATGCGACTGCAATTACAAAGCTCACACCTCTTTCTCTTTCTGTCTCTCTTACACATGCAGCAGTTTGCTATCTGAGCACGAAGCAGTATGAATGTCATTTTGGCCTCGCCAGTAATAAGCAACAGCATCACTTCTCAAATGGTACTAGAGGGCCCACTTAAGTGAAATGGCTAACAATTTATCCACGGTTTATTTACAATGAATGCTAATAGCTTTGTTTTTCCCCTTTGGCAGGAATCAGTCAACAAGAAGTTGGTGAGATTTTGGACAGACTGCGCCATCTGCAGGTAAAGAAAGTCGAACCTCCAACCTGGAATCGATGTGGTCGGCCGAAAAACCAATATTTAGTGTTTGAAGACGGCACACAAGCATGCGCTCGCTACAGAGCACCCCATGACTACTTGGTACAAGGTGAGGTCCTCTTTAACTTCTCTGCAGAATATACTACACTGTGGAAGCTTTCAATTATTTATTTATTTATCCATTTTTCGTTGAAATTTATAGAAAATTTCTCATGATTAAATAAAGCGATGACTGATTTCTTAAACTTCAAAGGGGTTAAAGGTGTAATCATTCTGATGTTCAATTATTACCTAAGGATACGAAGTAGATAACTAGAGGCTAACGTGGTAAATAAATTCTGTGAAAATTCACGCCGAGTATAGCTAAAACTGTTTTGCTGGAGAAAATGAGGAGGGTCAATAAAGAAATTTATGATATTTTGGAAAAAAAAGTTGCCCTTTGCATTGTCATCTAAGGTAGAGAACGAAGATTCGAAAAGGGTGGCACAGTGATTCATAATTTCTTCCAGCAAATATTGTTTATTGCTTCAGTTGTGAGTCATGCGGTTGGGAGCCCTCGCCAGATGACACCACCAAGCTAAATGGAAATGACGATGGAAAATCGGCCAAAATTGTGTGATTAGCTGAGTTGATTTCTTAACTTTGTTGTGACCCCGATGTATTTAACCCTATACTGTAATAAAAGAGCTGTGAATCAGTAGGAAACGTTTGTGTGTTGATAACATGGCGGACAGTTACATTGAGCCACTTGCAAGGCATCAAATATTTTACAATGCATAGGAATTGTACCAGACAGATTTAATTATATTGGTTACTTCATTTGCCACATTAAAAGTGAAGACTACGCATTGTAGCCAAATTTACACGAAATATTATAAAATTACAACAGTTCGTCGACCCATCTTAAAATATATATTGTTAAAATCTATAAGCCCCAACTATTATTCTTCAGTTTTTAAAACCCATGCACTTCTAAAAGCATTAAAAATAAACTCTTCATCGAAGACTCGTTTGGATTCAAGCAACAGAACTAACGAAATGAATTAAGTTTTTACCATTTCATTTTTACTAAATTAGCATCCAGTAAAGTTCGAGGTGATTGTTTGAACGATTTTATTAACTTTGTCTGGGAGTTGCATGATGGGAGCATAATATGGCGCTAGTGTGTGGTTAGTTGTTAACGTCTTCAAGGGCTTATTGATTTTTATTGGAAAATGTTTCGGTGCTGAAAAAGTTATTTCATTTTTCGTATTCATTTCATTTTCATATGAATTCACTAATTTTGTTTCCCCCACAGGAGAGGTGATGTCCTTCTACTTGTCTCGGCTACTAGCTATTCCCAATGTTCCTGTGGTTGCCTTGTCCTCTGTTACCAACAGAACTCAGTGGAAGCTGGAGAAGGTGTTTAAAGATCTCCTGTCTTCAGGATGGGCACCAAACTCCACCGTCGCTCTAATACAGTGGATTGACAACTTAGAAAGGTGAGAATCGTTTCCAGTTTTTAAAGAATCCTCACGGTGCATGATACTGCCATCTGGTGGTCACAAAAGCAATTTATTTCCGGCATTATCTGTTCATACTGTATTCACTTGGAACCGTGTTAATATGGGAAATTAATAACAAGACAGTAAAAGATACGTTATTGTAATTTTTTTTTTTTTTTTGAACTAATGGAGATGACTAAGTAAACTTCTGAACTGTACAGCGTCAGTCGAAAAGGCTCGCTGTTTATTTTATTGTGAAATTAGAAAAAAATTGCAGCGTGTCTGATTCAATATTAACGTTATTTGGAAGGTTGTACATTGAGCGGGAAATAATAATCATCATCATCATCAGCCATTTTCAATCCACTGCAGGATGAAGGCCTCTCCAGCAACTTTCCAGTTCTTTCTGTTTTGAGCACTGGCCATCCATTTACTACTCAAAAACTCACGAATTTCATCTATCCATCTCCGCCTTTGTCTTCCAGGTTTTCTTCTAGCTCCTCTTGGGTACCATTCTGTTATTTTCTTAGTCCATCTGTCATCATGTCTTCGAGCTATGTGTCCTGCCCAAGACCATTTTAGTTCTTTAGTTTTGATAAGAATGTCCTTTACTTGAGTTTGCTGCCTAATCCATGTGTTTTTCTTCTTATCTAACAGTCTGATTCCCAATATAATTCGTTCCATTCTTCGCTGTGTAGTTCTTAGCTTCTCTTCCATTCTTTTGGCGAGTGCCCAAGTTTCACTTCCATAAGTCATGGTGGGGAGTATACATTGA
Organism: Mastigoproctus giganteus; assembly: GCF_048544385.1. NCBI lineage: Eukaryota > Metazoa > Arthropoda > Arachnida > Uropygi > Thelyphonidae > Mastigoproctus > Mastigoproctus giganteus. The sequence goes on along the minus strand of NC_143586.1, from coordinate 91,493,360 downwards.
TTCATTATTTTACGTTTCAGACAAACTGGGATATTGCTCTTCAGTATATGACTATATTTCCTGAATGCTATCCATCCAAAATTTATTCTTCTCTTGACTTCCAGCCATTTATCATTATTACAGCTAATAACTTGTCCCAGATAAGTATATGACTCCACCTTTTCAATTACTGCTCCTTCAATCATTATTTCCCTTTCCGTGGCATACTTGTTCATCATTACTTTTGTTTTAGCCATATTCATCTTTAGTCCAAAATCCTTACTAACTGTGCATAACTGATTAAGATTTTCCTCTAATTCTTTGGGATCGTGGCTTATGACCACAATGTCATCTGCAAATCGTAAATGGTTTAGGTACTCTCCGTTCACATTGACTCCTTTCTGCGACCAGTCTAATCTTCTGAAAGCTTCCTCAAGGGCAGCAGTAAACAGCTTCGGAGATATTGTGTCTCCTTGTCGAACTCCTTTCTCGATTTTAAATTTGCTACTGTCTTTGTCTAGTCTAATAAAGGATGTAGCACTCTCATATATTTTCTTCAAAATCATAATATATGGAGTATCTATGCCTTGTCTTTCCAGTGCCTGAAACATTGCCTTATGCTGTATAGAGTCAAATGCCTTTTCATAATCCACAAATGCCAGGCATAATGGTATTTTATATTCATTTGCTTTCTCCATTAGCTGTGATATTACGTGAAGGTGATCCATAGTTGAGAATCCTGTCCTAAAGCCAGCTTGCTCTTTCGGTTGATTCTCATCAAGTATTCTTTCTAATCTGTTAGTAATGACCCTTGTGAACAACTTGTAGATATGGGATAACAAGCTAATTGGTCTATAATTTCCAATTTCTGATTTATCTCCTTTCTTATGCAGCAAAACTATGATTGCATTATTCCACTGCTTAGGCATCACACCTTTTCTAATGCACTTTGTGAAGAGCCTTGCCAGTTTTTGTGTTATGTCTCTTCCTCCCAATTTTAACAACTCTACAGTAACTTCATCTTCCCCGGGGCTTTCCGATTCTTCATTTTCTTCAATGCATGTTCTACCTCATCAGGAAGAATATCGGGTATGTCGTATGTGTTGCTACTTTGCAATCCATCTTCCCCACTGCTGGTATCATTCCCTCGCTCCTTGTATAATTCTCTATAGTAGTCTTCTGCTATTTGAATTATGCCTTCTCTGCTATTTATAAGTACACCATCGCTATTCTTCAGTTTCAGTATCATTTGTCTTTCTGTATTACTGCTCATGGCTGCTGATTTAAATCCTTTGTTTTCCCTTAATGCTTGTTCTACTTTTCTTGTGTTAAATCTTCTTATGTCCTCTCTGAGTCTCTTTCTAATGGCTTTGCATAACTCAGTATACTCAATTTTCTCCCTGTCAGTGTTTTTCTTGCTCTTCATTTGTCGTCTTTGGTTCATCATGACAAGTGTTTCTTGACTAATTTTTTCTTCTTTGGATTTCTGTTTCCCTATAGGTTTCTTGGGCTTTATCACTTTCAGAAAGTTGTAATATTCCTCGTCGATATCTTGGTCCTGAGCAGTCTGCAGAAGCTCAAACTTGTTCTTAAGTTCCAGTACATACTGCTTTTTCTCCTCCTCTGTTATTTCAAAGACTTTTGTATTATTTACTCGAGTCAGTTTTTTCCTTTCCTTTCCTACATCTATATCAAGTGTACATCTTACCATTCTGTGATCACTTCCAACATTTACGTTGTTCAGGACGGTAACATCATTCACAATATATCTTCTGTTAGTGAGGATGAAGTCGATTTCATTAGTTGTTAATCCATTTGGACTCTTCCATGTCCACTTTCTGTTCACCCTTTTCTTGAAAAAAGTGTTCATTACTGACATTCCTTGAGATTCTGCAAATTCCACAAGTCTTTCACCTCTTTTATTTCTTTCACCAATTCCAAAATTTCCTATAGTTCCTCTTTCTGCGCTGTTTTGCCTTTTTCCAACCTTAGCATTGAAGTCCCCCATAATAATAGTGTAGTGGGTTTTCTGCTCATCTAGAAGACTCAATTTCAGTGTACATTTCTTCAACCTCTTCATCATCATGGCTCGATGTTGGTGCATAAATCATTATAATCTTTAGCTTAAACCATTTATTTATTTTTATTGTTTAAATTTAAAAATTTTCAACTTTTAATCATGTTTTTTAATAAAATGTGAAATTAAGCTTAATTCGATTAATTAATAAATGCTAGGATGCTGAATATTAGTTAATAGTATTTTGGGTGCATTTCATTGAACATGAATCTTATTTCGTGCTGAGAAATTTGTACAAGAGATCGTTTTTTGTCTCTCATGAAAGTAGCCGTTGGTAGCTTCCGATTGAAATCAGTTGAGATGTAAAGAGTTACAGTTGTAAATACCACCTGGCATAAACATTATATAAACTAACCATAAATATAACCTATACTATTTCCAGTGACAATCATAAAACATACCATCCATTCCTTTTTAATCAAAACAAATCTCTTTATAGGCCTAAATAAGTTAGTTTAAAAAACCAATCTTTCTCTTCAATTTATCAATTGTTTCTGATTTCTTGCTGTTTTCTCTAATTGCAAACTTCGACAAAGTAATTGCTAATTATTTCCAGCTGAATTATGTATTTTTGTCTCTGTCTTAACATTATATATCTGGAATAGGTTAAATTGTCCACTGAAGTGTAATTATACTTCTCCTAATCTTTCTTTACAGGGACAAGATGCCCACCCTCATTCTTCGATCTCTGTGGCAGAAGAAAGCAATTTCCTGGAAAACCGAGGAACTACAAACTCTCAAAACGGACGAACTCATAGAACTTCTCCAGTGGAGCGATCTCATTGTCTTTGACTACATCACTGGAAATTACGACAGGTCAGTGATGCTAAAAAGGTTAAACAAGAAGTGTGCGATGGCGTCATTTCCTATTATCGCTTTGGCTACGAAATTCAGATTTTGACATTAATTCTTGGACATAATTTCTAAATTAGAGTGGAAGCTCTTATTCCTAATTCTGACATCCTTTTCTTCGTTTGCAGGGTGGCCAGCATGCAGGATGCAGCAGATAAGGAAAACAAACCCGCCATTTTACAAGAAACAATCCATAACTTGGTGAAGTCCAGATCCACAAAAGGAATATGGCTGATCGACAACGAAAGTGGACTTCTGGACAGCTATTCGCTGCTGTACAGTAAGGCCAGCCAGGAAGGAGTTGGACAGGACACGAGGTTTGTGAAATTCCATAGAGATGTTCTTCGTACGATATGTGTCTTCAGGAGATCCACCGTGGAGCGAATTGTGTGGCTGTGCCATCATGGCAACGCGTACAGAGTATTGTTGGACTTCATTAAAAAACACGAGCCCCTTTTTGGACTATTGCCGGATATCTCAAAGGCCACCGAGTTTAAAGAACACTTCCAAGAGCGTGTATGTGAAGTCAGTAGTCATATCTTCAAGTGTCAGTATGGCACGCGAGCTCTTTAGGAGTATGATAGTAGTATAAGGTTGGGGTTCTAACCGAGTACGGCTCTATGAATTTTGGCGTCAATTTTCATGCGTGCTGCCGCCTCGGTCGCTTCTTTTGCCGTTTAGGTTTTGAGCGTGTGCCAGTGAGGCAAGCCGAGGTTTAGGCTTAGCTGTTGCGCCGAGGCGGGAGGAAAAATATTTTAGTTCTTATTTCGCTCGCTAGATGGAGCCACTTATTTTCGTGGTTTAATTATGTATAAACTTTTTTTTTTCTTTTTCCGAGGCTCGAACCCATGTCGTTCTTACTGGCAATCCGGTGCTTATCCCCACGGCTATCCTTTCAGTTATAAGAATATGTGTAAATGTACCTGTTATAGTTAAGAGTGAGTGTGAGTGTGACGTAGGAAGAATGTATTTTGCATACGATCTTTGTTCTGATTGGAGGGGGATATGAACCGATGTGCTGATTGGTTGAGGGGTATAAACCGAGTATGGCTTTGAGTTTACAGGTGATTTCTGGTCGGTTGCTGCCGTAGAAATCGTCTGTTTTTTGCCGCGTTGGTTTTTCAAGCTAGCGTTGGATGGTGCGCAATGATTGTGGGTTACTGCTCATGCACGCGCACACACACACAAGAAAATCGAACAGTAGACACTGTTTCCCAAGATCTGAAACAAAGGATTTGGCGGGAAAAACGTGGGCGCTGTAGACATCGACTAACATACGGGTACCTGGGGCCACAACAGTTCGCGCACGCAGATTGCCATGACAACAGAAACATCGGAAGACCCAGATATTGTGTCGCCATCTGTTGAGCCATTCTGAAAGTTGAAAATCTGAAATTAAGGATTTTATTTAAGGTGCTTAAATATATATTTTTTTCCCAATAGCTATGACTTTGTTTAAATATATATCCATAGCTTTGCAAGATACTATCGTGTCGCCATCTGTTGAGTCATTCTGAAAGTTGAAAATCTGAAATTAAGGATTTTATTTAAGGTGTTTAAATATATTTTTTTTTCCCAATAGCCATGACTTTGACGTTTAAATATATATATCCATAACTATGCAAGGTAGCATCGTGGCGCCATCTTTTGGTTCTATCTGCAACTTTGAATTTTTTTTTTATCTCATTTTATGTCCATTTGTTTAATGTTATGTGTTTTTTTTTATGGCTAAGTTTATATGTATATATTTTTACCCATAACTATTTATGATGGCTCCATTTTCCTCTGCAAGTTGAATCCTGATGTTTAGAGCTTTTTTATCTTGGGAAAAAACCTGAAAAGTAAATGTCTTGATGTGCATATATATTTATTTACCGTCTTCGTGAAACGCTGGCGCCACCTTCTGTTTCTATCTGCAACTTTGAATTTTTTTTTTTAATCTATATTTGAAATCATTTTATGTCTTTTTCTTTCCTAAAAGTAACTTCTCAATTTTTTTTTTTAAAGGTTATTGATTAATGGAAAATTAAAACTTAATTTCTACTTTCTAAAAAAAAAGACAGACAATATATTTTTTTTCAAATAGATATGTTTTTATTGATAAGTTTTACAGATGTAGTTACTAATCACAAAAAAATCAACACAAAAACTTACATATGCACATTGCTTTGATCAGAACGGATACTTCGTATATTTCACCGTGTAAGCAGTTTGAAGTTCTTCGATCATCGAAATTACAGCATTGTACAAACCATAATCGTTGAACTCCGTAACTACACCTTCTTTCAAACACTTAGCAGAAAAAATTTTAACACTTGTAGATGGTTCCGCATTTCTAACATAATAAGCATACACGTCGTTAAACGAAACATCGATAGAACCGATAAACACATCATTCTTTATACGCTCTCTAACACAGTCAAGATGTTCCAATATAATTGTTTGCATTAACAGAAATGCAGGTTTTTCGTCTTCTGGACGTTGAAGAAAAGAATCTATGTTTATGATTCTATTAGATATACCTTCACGTTCAGAAATGTGTAGGGTCATTCGTCATTCTTCAGCTAGCGAGAATTGCTTCCAATAGAAATCACAAGCGCCACCATCTGTATTGATTCGGAGCCCATGTATTTGGATTTCATCTTTAGATCTGGCTCTTACGGAAAGCAAGATATCATCCATTTTGTCTTTGAATTCATCCCACTGTCTTCTCGATAACATCATGTGCGTATTAGATGTCTCGATCGTAACATGTGGCTCGAATTCGTAGCAATAAACACGAACTGTGCTACTGTGACTCAGACGTTTCTACTTTCTAAGAAAAAAGACAGACAATATTTTTTTTCAAATAGATATGTTTTTATTGGTAAATAATAAAAAAATAAATAAATAAAAATTACAGCTTAGGGGGTTATCGTCAGGTTTACCCCCTCTTTGAACAGTAGCATCCAAACCACACATAAGGCGCAAAGAAAAATCATAACAGCCATAAGTATTCTTGGTTGTCGTATATTAAGGCCATCTGGAAAAGAAAACAAAAGAAATGTTAGAAGATTACAATGATCCAAGTGTTGTGGGAAGTTTTAGTGGTATTAATGCATTACAAAAACATGCAAAATTACCCAGGTGTATCGTGAAAGAGTACTTGTCATCTCAACCTGCTTATGTGAGACACAAACCTCAAAGAGTTAATTTTCCTAGAAACCAAATAATAGTTCCTGGACTACACCATACGTTTCAGTGTGACTTAGCAGAAGTTTCCAACCTGTCTGATGATAATGGTGGAGTGCATTATTTACTCATCTGTATAGATGCCTTTTCTAGATATGCCTGGGTGAGAACACTTTTATAACCGCTCTCAACGGCCAGGTAAAACTCAGGTGTGCACCAGATCCCCAAAGAGCTCCGATCCTCGTGATTACAAGTGGGGGACATCTGCTCAGCACAAGCACCGCATAGTTGAACACTAGCTTGCCATTGGAGCTTACTGGGAGGACGGGTAAGAACTCCTTTTCGGGCGCTGTCACCCTCGCATGGATGATACCAAAGTATGCATTGTGACTATAGTCAAAGTCACTAAGAATGACTTCAGGGTGACCGCGGGGAAATACGCTGTATTTGCAAACCCACGGATACAACGAACAGAAATCCACATAGTGAATCTCGTTATCCACCACCTGATGGTAAAGTTTAAAACAGTCAACTCTACCGCCTCTGAGAGCGCTACGTGGTGTAATCAATTCGTGCGTTATGAATGTTGCAACAAACTCTTTCATGGCAGGGTCGTTTTTCTGTTGGGTGTCAAACTGGCATTCCCATATGGAAACCACATCATATCCTTGAGACCTAATGAAGGCCTCACGGTCCATGGTTTCAGCGTATAGGGCGCCCATAGGTTTGTTTCTCTGTGTCTGTATAGTACTAGACCGAAAACACTTCTTGCACCCATGATAGTAACAACCGTAAAACTCGTAAGCTGTTCTATCACAGACCCCACTAATAAAAAAGGACCTACTCTAGCTTCCCTGCCCCGTGATCGAGCGTGTTGAATTTTAATGTTGTTCTGTTGTTCCTGCCATGAAAGCCAAGCCAATGCCTTCCTACTCTGCGTGTTGCTCCCTATGTAGCCGCCAGGTGGCAGGATAGCCATTGTGTTTGGTTCTAAATAGTTTCTGGCGAAGATCCTGCTACATGCACCGCCGATAGTAGACAGAAAGGGTCAACTTGCGAGACTGCTATGAAGAGAGAACGGAACTTATTGCAAGAATCTCACAAAACCCTCACGTCATCTAAGGCATAGGCCAAAAGCTCACCTTTCAGGTTGTAGGTATCTCGTGACTTCTCTTGGTACCATAACACGAATTCCGTACGGGTTTCTTCGCTCATGAATTCCGGTTTAAAATATTTTTGTTCGGGCAAAGCTCCCACATAGTCTAATGTATCTATCTTGTGGAATTCGTGAGGGAAGAAGCCCTTACGCACCTCTGGCAGCTCGAACATCGATGGCAGCTTTTGGAGCGGGACTGCTAGAAATGAATAAGAGTCCAAGAAGACTATGTTTAACGATGACAGAAAGATGCCCAAACTCTTCGACCCATCATAGATCGTGTGTGGAACTATGTGTTTCACGAAAATATAAGAAAGCACAAAGTAGCCGTCAAAACCGCGAAGGTTGTGGGCGATTACTCGCACATTCTTATATTTTGGCTCTGTGTGTCGAAGTTTTCGGCCATCACTGCCTCGTTTCAAGGTCTCTCGGACTCCTAACAGCTCATCCAAAAACTCCGCCATGCAATTTCGGCCCCAGTAAACATGTTCCTGGTCGCCAAAAGAAGCAACGCAGAGCACAGCCACGTGTTCGCCGTCCAGCATGACTGTTTCTGTGTCAAAGTAAACAACAGAAACATCGTGCTTCGGGTCCTCAGGTTTTTGAACAAAACAATGTTGAGTTCTGTGCACAGTCTTACAGTGGCTACAGAAGTCGGGATCGATGCATTTGTGTGCTGTATTGGTAAGAAAAGTGCACAAACAAATGGTACAGCGATGCACTTCAGAGCAAGTTTTGTTTGCCCTGTGAGAGTTAATGCATGATTCGCCTTGGAAAAAGCGATTACAAAAATTACACAAGAGAAGGTTGTCTTCATTACGAACGGCGACAGCTCTGCATCTATTGCACTCGAAAGAGCAATTGTGAGTGGTTAATTTCTCGCGAGTAGGTAAAACTTTAAGGCAGAGGGGACAATAGTAATCACTGCCAAACAGAGCTTTCAAAGATCGCACAAGATCATAATGCCCGTCGTGGTTGAGAAGAAATATCTGTTTATCAGCAGCGGGGCCCCGATATGCAACTTCAAAGCCACACTCTGCGGAAATTACCACAAGTTGGTAATCGGGGATCGCACGCTGAAACAGTTCAACTTCATTCAAGCCACAACTTTCTAAAGCAACCCCTGCGATTCCGTGTAAATTTGTAGCCCTGATAGTTTGCATACTACATTTATCCTCTCGCACCTGTCTGTATGTTTTAGCATCGTCCTGATGGGCAGAAATACCGACAGCTAAGGCTCTGGCAAGACAAACTATCGGTATTGTTGATTTAGAAATTTAGATCTAAACAAAACCTAACATGGGAATAATCGCCTTGATTGCTTAAATTTGCGATTATCTCTTCTAGCATCTGTCGAAAGTTCGAAAAAAACAAATCCCCGTCTGCTAAATTTGCTATGTTTGTAAACCAGACCTCATAAGTTTTAAATAAGTCTGGTATTTCTTGGAATAGCGCGCAACCCCATCCAGCACTTTGTAGTATTGCTCAAAATTATCTTGTGTGGCGGCTGCTTCTCTTTCTTCCATCAAAAATTTAAAAAAAAAGCGTCGCATAAGATTTAGGGGATTTGTTTTCGCGAAAAAAAAAAAAAATATATATATATCTATAGGCATACTTACATCCTCGTCAATGTTAAAAAATCCATCCAGTAAAGACGGGCTCTCAACCTCCAACTCGCCTACCCCCGCACCTTCTAACATGGTGTCATGCGAGCATCCGGGTCGATGCTCAATGCCATCATCATTGCCAAAGAACTCCGCATTCTGAAAGAGTAACGTAAAGAAACACAGTTACCAAACAATAATTCTATAAACTTTTTTTCTTTTTTTTTTTAAATCAAATAAAAAATTTTTCAGTAATGAAAAAAAGAAATACTCACACTTGAATACACTGAACTTTGGCAGAATTCTAACTCCGCCTCAACCATCTTAGCTTCTTCATAATCCTTTTCTACCTTAATAACCTCCTCTATGAACTCTGAATCTACATCCTCACCAAAGAAAACATCTTGACTACTCATTTTGATCCGTTGTAATATGAAAAAGGCAAGATGTTTTCTTTGGTGAGGATTTTGAACAAAGGCTTGGGAACGACACAGGCGTTAGTTATGTGAGGTTATATAACCTTTGTACGACATGTGTCTACCTGTTCCCAACCGACACCTTTGAAGTTGAACTAGCTTTTGTCACTCTAAATTTGAACAAAGGCTTGGGAGTGGTATCACCTTTAGTTATATGATGATATATAACCTTTGTACGACATGTGTCTACCCATTCCCGACCGACACCTTTGAATTTGAGTTAACTTTTGCTTTTGTCACTCTAAATTTGAACAAAGCCTTGGGAGCGACACTGGCCTTAGCTATGTGAGGTTATATAACCTTTGTACGACATGTGTCTACCTGTTCCTGACACGTCACGAGTTTATGAGCCAGTAACAACGCGACTAGATTCTAATCACATGATGTGATAGCCCTTGGACCATATTTGCAGTTTGGAACTTGCTCAGCGTGGTTGTAATTTTTCCACTGTTGCAGTTTTTTTTTTCCAAAATGTCACAGCATGAAATGTTTGACGAAATAAGAAAACAGAACGTAACTTTCTACAGACGTCTGATCTATTTGAAAAAAAAATATTGTCTGTCTTTTTTCTTAGAAAGTAGAAATTAAGTTTTAATTTTCCATTAATCAATAACCTTTTAAAAAAAAAATTGAGAAGTTACTTTTAGGAAAGAAAAAGACATAAAATGATTTCAAATATAGATAAAAAAAAATTCAAAGTTGCAGATAGAAACAGAAGATGGCGCCAGCGCTTCACGAAGACGGTAAATAAATATATATGCACATCAAGACATTTACTTTTCAGGTTTTTTCCCAAGATAGAAAAGCTCTAAACATCAGGATTCAACTTGCAGAGGAAAATGGAGACATCATAAATAGTTATGGGTAAAAATATATACATATAAACTTAGCCATCAAAAAAAAAAACACATAACATTAAACAAATGGACATAAAATGAGATAAAAAAAATTCAAAGTTGCAGATAGAACCAAAAGATGGCGCCACGATGTTACCTTGCATAGTTATGGATATATATATTTAAACGTCAAAGTCATAGCTATTGGGAAAAAAAATATATTTAAACACCTTAAATAAAATCCTTAATTTCAGATTTTCAACTTTCAAAATGGCTCAACAGATGGCGACACAATATCTGGGTCTTCCGATGTTTCTGTTGTCATGGCAATCTCCGTGCGCGAACTCTTGTGGCCCCCGGTACCCGTATGTTAATTGATGTCTACAGCGCCCACGTTTTTCCCGCCAAATCCTTTGTTTCAGATCTTGGGAAAGAATGTCTACTGTTCGATTTTCTTGTGTGTGTGTGTGTGTGTGTGTGCGCGCGCGCGCGCGCGAGCACTAACCCACAATTCATTGCGCACCCTCCAACGCTAGCTTGAAAAACCAACGCGGCAAAAAACAGACGATTTCTACGGCAGCAAACAACCAGAAATCACTGGTAAACTCAGAGCCGTACTCGGTTTATACCTCTCAACCAATCAGCACATCAGTTCATATCCCCCTCCAATCAGAACAAAGATTGTATGCAAAATACATTCTTCCTATGTCACACTCACACACACTTAACTATAACAGGTACATTTACGCATATTCTTATAACTGAAAGGGTAGCCGTGGGGATAAGCACCGGATTGCCAGTAAGAACGACATGGGTTCGAGCCTCGGAAAAAGAAAAAAAAAAGTTTATACATAATTAAACCACGAAAATAAGTGGCTCCATCTAGCGGGCGAGTTAAGAACTAAAATATTTTTTCCTCCTGACTCGACAATTAAACCTCAGCGCAACAGCTAAGCCTAAACCTCGGCTCGCCTCACATGCTCAAAACCTAAACGGCAAAACAAGCGACCGAGGCGGCAGCACGCACGAAAATTAACGCCAAAATTCATAGAGCCGTACTCAGTTAGAATCCTAACCTTATACTACTTATGATGAACTCAGCAGTCATACTCATATCGTCTTGTGCTGCACATATCGACTTTCAAGAAATACCAGTTGTGATATATAAATATACAGAAATTTTGTAAATATTTATTATTTATTTTCACTCAGATGGCATCACGCGACTTAGAATCAACTGATGCATTATATACATGTATAATAAAATTTTTACTTCCTTTCTATTCAGTTTTTGTTCTCATTAAGCATTTCATGTACTGTAATATACATTTCAGCGTATAAGTCGACCTTTCAAGCGCTACAAATTAAAGGCAAGCGATTAGGGCTAGAAGAACACGACTTAATCTTCTATCTATTAATCATTATCCAAACTCTTCTTGAAGATACATTTGTTCAGGATGTTCTCCAATTTTGCATCTAAAAAATCATACATCGTTCGAAAACTCAACTATGTTTAGTCAACTAGAGTTTATGATATTAAAGTTTATGAATTTAATGAGTAAACTTAAATAAATACGAGATTAAGTGATACGTATTCACATCTGCATAACTGGCAGAAGGTTATCAAATTGTAGCAGGATACTTAAAGATTTTGTTATAACAGAGCAAAGTGGAGGAGGAATTGTTGAAGTTAAACATAAGAAAAGCACCTGGGGTGGATGGGATCTATCCAGTTATATTAAAGGAGGCGGCAAAGCAACAACTAAGCAAACCCTTAGCCATAATTATGAGAGCATCCTTGGACTCAGGGGAGGTCCCCACGGACTGGAGATGTACAAATGTATCCTCAATTCACAAAGGGGGATCGAAGGGTGACACGAGTAATTACAGACCAGTTAGTTTAACTTCTGTTCCGGGTAAAATAATGGAGTCGCTGGTTAAAGATGCATTGCAGGATCATCTAGACAAGACTGCAGCAATAATTCAGACACGACATTTGTTAAGGGAAAGTCTTGTCTGACAAATTTGATAGGATATTATGATGTGGTTACAAAGGAACTAGAAGCAAAAAATAATTTTGATATCATATACTTGGATTTCAGGAAAGCTTTTGACACTGTTGCGCATGAAAGACTATTGTACAATTTGGAGCAGTGTAGTATTAAGGGTAAGTTGCTACAATGGATAAAAGGATGGTTGAGTGGCAGAAGACAGAGGGTGGTAATCAATGGGTGCTGCTCTTCGTGGACTAATGTTATTAGTGGAATCCCACAGGGTTCGGTGTTGGGTCCACTGTTGTTTTGTATATTTATCAATGATATTGATGAAGGTATATCAGGCTTAATGTCGAAGTTTGCAGATGATACAAAGGTTGGCAGGGTTGTTAATGACAGTAATGGCAGTGTGCTACTGCAACAGGATCTAGATAATTTGGGCAGATGGGCTAAGAAGTGGCAACTGAAGTTTAACCTTGACAAATGCAAAGTACTGCGTATGGGTAGAAGTAACCCCAGAGAAACGTACCAACTGTATGGTACTACACTTAAGATGGTAGAAAATGAAAAAACCTGGGAGTAATTGTGCAGGCAGATATGAAGTTTTCTGAGCAATGCAGATAGGCTGCCAGGGCAGGTCATGGGGTTTTGTCAATGATATATAGGAATTTTGCTAGCAGGGAGGAGGTGATTGTCCCTCTGTATAAGGCAATGGTCAGGCCACGCCTTGAGTACTGCGTACAGGTCTTGGAGGCCTCATTTTAGGAAGGATGTAGATTTACTTGAGCGTGTACAGAGCAGGGCAACAAGATTGGTGAGGGGAATGAAGGGATCCTCTTACCAAGAGAAGCTAAAGTTCTGCAAATTGCAGTGGCTGGAGACTAGGCACCTGCGCGGTGATCTGATTGAGGTGTATAAGGCCTTGAATGGGTTGAGCACGCTGAATTCTGATGGGATCCTTCCACTTGTTCAGATTACGAACCTAAGGGGGCATAAATTCAAATTAAGAAAAGACAGATGTAGATTAGATGTGCAGAAATTTGCATTTAGCCAGTGGGTGGTTAATTGCTGGAATAAACTTCCATTTGTCGTTGTGAAAGTTGATATGTTGAATAAATTTAAGGAGGAACTGGACAGGCATTTGGAGGGTGCCCAGTGCGTGTTTTTTTTTTTTTTTTTTTGGCTGATGCTGCATAAGCTCATACACATGCTTTCTTGCATCAAATGCCACTACTACTACTGATATAAATCAGGATATTGTAAGCAGCTGAACTACTAGTTAATGGATAAAATAGTCGTGTGTTTTTTAACTCCTACCTCAGATTAACACTTTTAATCCTGTCGATTATCACCGTCTCCAAACTTCATAATGTTGATTAATGTTGCTCGGAGAAACAAGCCGAATAAGATAAACCATGAATAATGACCTTTCTGTGGTATGCTGTTTATTTTAAATATGCAGATGAATATGTCATTATATATTCAAAGTGAAGTGCGGATTTCATAGACTATGTCCTCATTCAGTGAATTAACTAGTCACATTAGCGATGCAATGTTTTTAGCACGTCCGAAAGGGAGGTCCTGGCTGAATTTTGTGCTGGAGAGCTCCAAAGCTCTCCAGCACAAATCATTGGAGGGTTTTAGGCAGACCAATTTCAAGCAGATGCCCAATGTTGATTGTGCGGTTATCTACACGCTCAGATTGTTTCACGAGTCAGGAGCTGATACTATCCGCTTTTAACATACAAAGGAAGTAGCATGAGGGTAGCCTCTGTGCAATGCTACCGATGGTGCATATGCTTGCGTTTCCCGTACATCATTGCGAGAGAAAGAGAGAGAAAGAGACTTAATTGTAGGCAAACCCGGTGATAAGAACCCAAGACCAGTAGTGTTGCTTAGCGATGAGTCCAGACCTATTTTCTATAGAGATTCAAGACAAACTCATCTGGAAGGATTCGGGAACACAGTATTTCCCAAATGAATAATGAAAGGGACATGTGCTAATTTGGACAGGAATCTTTATTGGTGAGAGGGGTGCTGACTTGTATGTTCTTATAAAAGGTACTGGAAGCTTAAAAGGTCGTGTAAAATGAAACTGTCCCCTCTTGCCCAAGCTCTTATACGGATAAAAAGGAGGCAATTTCATCTTGCAAGACGATAATGTTCAACCACATCTTACAGACTGGACATCAATATGCATATGGTATAGCCAGTGCGATACCTTACCCTAGCAATATAGAGATTGATGCTCTTGGGAGATGTCTTCCTCCAACCACTTCCATAATGTTTGCAAGTTCTTAGATATGATCTAGTGGACATCATTGTGTGCTGTAGTTGCTAGCGTAGTGGATATAATCGCCGTCAGGACAGGCCCGAGGTACAGGCAACGCCTAGGCACTGAGGGCGCAGAGAGGGCACTTGGAAGGATAATATTATAAGGATAGTTCTCTAAATAATACTCAAACACGAATACTCAGAAACAGTATATCACTATTTACATTTTATTTTTCTTGTACAGTATATCTTAACGCTTAGTCTTGATTAAAGAAAACAAAAAATGACTTTTCTCGTGTGAATTTAATTTGTGGCTGGAGCGCGAAAAAAGAGATTTGGAGTGGGAGGAAGTTACAAAAAATTAGATTTCGCATTGTAGACGAATTCAAAGTATTTCAATGCCTAAAGGTCACAACCTTGAAACAGTGCGATGAACCTATACAAAGGAAGTTCCTTATTCTGGATCCGTAGGAATTCTAAGAAAGAGAAAAGCGAAAGGAAGTGAAGGTAAACAACCTTCGACAGTTCTGTGCATGAAACGGAATAAAGAACAATATTTTTTATCGATTAGTGTTCACTATGTGATAGTGTGGAATAACATCAGTGAAGGCTATTATGAAGTAAATACATAAATTCTTTTTTGTCTGTAAATTTTTCAACAAAAACTGAAGTTACAACCAAACATTTTGCTTTTTTTTTTATCGAAAGAAAATATTCTCTCAACTTTTTTACGGAATCAATTAAAAATATTTTAAATATCAAAGGGCCAACACTAGCCAATTTATATTTTATCGGTTATATCTGATCTGGCTACATACAACAATTATATCTGAATTGTAAAATGCTTTCTCTGTACTTTTGTTTGTTATTTCTTATTATTTTAATGAATATATATAAAATTAAATAGTAATAGCCATATATTCATTTTACTAACTCCTCTCAGAGCCTTATACGCCTCAATCAGGTCACCTCTGAGGTGCCTGGTCGCTAAGCTCTGTAACCCACATAATCGGAGTCTTTCCTCTTGTGGTCGCCCTTTTGAAGATCTCACCATGCGAGTTGCTCGTCTCTGACCGTTTCAAAAGGCTCAATGTTTTTTTTTTTTTCAGATAATCTCCATACTTGAAAACAGTATTTCAAATGTGATCAAATTGCCTTATACAGTGGGACCATGACCTCCATATCTCTACAGGATAACTTTCGATAAATCATCACTAGGACACAATGGGCTTTCTTCGCTGCCCGTTTACACTGCTCAGAAAACTTCCTATCAGCCTGTATTATAACATCCAGATCTCTTTCTTTCTCTACTCTTTTCAGTTCAACCTCACCAAGTGTATAATTTATTTCGGGGTTGCTGTTCCTCAAGTGTTAAGGATTGAAAAGCGTAGGCTTGAATCCCGTAAATGAGGCGAGGACCATTTTGAGATTTTTCATAGCGTCGCTTATTTCATGTGTCTAAGGAGAAGGTTGCATGATTTTTTCTCCCGAAAACTTGTTTTTTTTGTACAGCCAACAGAAAAAAGAAGAGGGGTGTCCATTAATTAATACTGTCTTCTCCCACTCAACCATCCCTTTATCCATAGCAGCAATTTACCATTAATTTCACACTGCTCGAATTTATACAGCAGTTTTTTTATCTAGAACAGTATCAAAGCTTTCCTGAAATCCAAGTACGTATATGATATCAAAAATTATTTTTTGCACCCAGTTCCTTTATTACTTCAGCACAATATCCAATCAGACAAGGTCTGCCCTTAACAAATCCATGCTGTGACTGCAGTATAACTGCATTCCTGTCTAGATTGTCCTACATTTAACAAGTGACTCCATTATTTTCCACGGAACAGAAGTTAAGCTAACAGATCTGCTGTAATTATCCGCTCTCTTTGTAAACTTGGGATATATTTTCACATTTCCAGTCCATACGCACCTCCCCTGAATCCCAGGATGCTCCTCAGGGGGAAGGAGTATAACTTACGAAAAGGGATTATCCCCTTTTCACCTGGTGGGGCAAACGCTCCACTGTCAACTTAGGGGATACCTTCACCAACAACCCCTTATTCTTATTTTCACCCCTTTCTTCTGTTCTACCGCACTCTACCTCTTTTTTTTTATTTTTTTTTTTTATTTTGTATCCATTCAGGAAGCCCAGGTGACCCTGACGGAGACCAGCCAGAGAACAATGGGCAGCCTGACTATCTCCTAGCGGTGTGTGTGTGTGTGCGCAGGCAATCTAGTGTATCACCAGGGGCCCTGCAACCAAATGCCAGAACACAAAAACATACACAATACTACACATAATACAATGCTTTTCTGGTATTTAGAGTTGTACTGTATCTCTTCACAGCGTACATATGGCGCAGATGTGGGAAACCACAGGTGGTGCCTAACACTCCACACACTATGATGCGCTGGACTTCCAGATTAGCATCACTGGGATCCAACGGCCATACCTCGGTTCCAGGGTTACATCACTGAAATCCGGCGTGTGCAGCCGGGCTACGTAGTCCGGGGACACTGGTGGGATTCTAATACACCACTGTGGTCACTGTTTCGACAAGACGGAGGTTTTTTTGATCTGGCCGACTGGGATCAATCGGCGGTTGGTTCTTCCTGCTGGGGAACTCTGTATTCCAATAGGTACTCTTTCCCTTTGGTCCTGGGGCAGGACCTAGACCTTATTAGAAATGTATGTGGGTATGATGCTCTAAACGAACTTGCTAGTTCGCGAGTGGGCATCCTCTCGTAGGGCTCTGTTGTGAGTGAGGTACTTAGTCAGAAATTTTATTTACTCTTATGAGTAATTGTATAAAGCAATTATCAGGCCACATCTTGAGAACTGCGTACAGGTCTGAAGGCCTAATTTTGAAAAGGATGTGGAGCTGCTGGAACCAGTACAGAGAAGGGCATTTAGATTGCTAAGCAGAACACAGGGGTGCTCTTACCAAAAAAGGCTTCAGTTCTGCAAATTGCAGTGTCTGGAAACCAGACGCCTGCGAGGTGATCTGATTGAAGTGTTTAAGGCATTGAATGGATTGAGCAAGTGCAATGCTGATGAGATTCTTCCTCTTGCTCAGACCACACACATGGGGATCACAAATTCAAATGGAGGAAGGGCAGTTGAGGAATAGATGTACGGAAGTTTGCCTTTAGCCATCGGGTGTTGATTGGTGGAACAAACTTTCATTTGTTCTGGAAGGTGATAGTTTAAATAGTACACTGCTGTGCAGAATTTAAGGACCAGTCAGGTTTTCACCTGTAGCTTCCCATAGGAGTGGCCCGGATATGGGAAAGGCATACCAAAGGAACCTCGTGAGGTACAGAAATGATGAAGGAAACAGCAACGGAAATAAAACGGTACAGAGAGAGTTTATTCAAAAATGGCAACATAGCACTGGCTGCCATGATACAGATGCATCACTGCCAAAGATGGAACAAAGGGAAGAGGTGGTCCTCAGTAGGAGATATGGCCACCTCTAATATCGATGCAGCCTTTGCACCGCCTGTCCATACTTGGAACAATGTTGTTGATAAGTTCTTGCGGTAACATCGTCCATTCCTCTGTCAGCGCCATCTTCACCTGGTGAACATTTTCTGGTGGGTGTGGACGTGCCGCTAGGCATCTCCCCAGAGTGTCCCATATGTGTTCGATGGGATTTAGATCGATGGAACGGGCAGGCCAATCCATACGAACAATGTCCTCACTTTCCAAAAGCATATCAACAGCTGCAGTGCGATGTGGTGTGGCCTTATCATCCATAAACAAGAACTCGGAGCCAATGGCACCTCGGAACAGACGCACATGGGGAAGGATTACCTCAGTACAGTAGCGTGCACCGGTTACAGTACCGCATTCCAGTATCTGGAGTTGTGTACGTCCATCTAAGATAACGCCTCCCCAGACGAGAACACCTCGACCGCCATATCGATCCCTTTCTCAGTGATTGCGTGGTGTACCGTGTGTCAACTTCTCGCCATATTAGCTGACGTCCAGAATCGCTGCTGAGACTGAATCTACTCTCATCAGTAAAGAGTACCTTAAGTAAAGATTTTGTGGTTATAATCTGTAGAAGTAATGTTAGTCCTTAAGTTTTCCACACTAGTGTAGTAATAGTATTCGCCATATAGTGTGCAAGGAAGCCACAGACTTTTGCTGCACTGGTCAAAAAGAAACCAAGTACTGTAGATAAGAAACAAATTATATGCGTCCGTCCTCACACAGGTACCTAGTCAGTTGACCTTTGAATTTATTCACACTGTCAGCCTCAACAAAATGAGAGGGCAACTTGTTCCAACAATCAACAACTAGAAGGCTAAAAGAAAACTTCCTACAATATAATCTAAACTTTAGTCCCTGTAATTTGAATTTATGTCCCTTAGTTCTAGAATTCTTTATAACAGTGAGATTTCCACCTTAATTCATTTTACTAATCCCACTGAGAGCCTTATAAACCTGAATCAGGCCACCTCTGAGATACCTGGATGCCAAGCTCTGTAGCCCACATAATCGGAGGCTTTCCTCATACGGTCGTCCTTCTATCGATCATACCATTTGAGTTGCTCGTCTTTGGGCCCATTCGAGAAGCTTAATGTCTCTTTTCAAATGAGGTCTCCATACTTGAACACAGTATTCGAAATGTGGTCTTACAAGCCTTATACAGTGGGATTATGACCTCCCTATCTGTACAAGATACCGTTCGATAAAACATGGATAGGACACTGTGGGCTTTCCTGGCTGCCTGTTTACACTGTTCAGAAAAGTTCATGTGTGTGCCCGCATTGTAACTCCCAGATCCCTTTCTTTCTCTACTGTTTTTAATTCTTCTTCTTTCTGTCCAGTATTAGACCTAGCGGCCTGTCACGGTCTCTCTCCGTCTTGCAGGGGCTCTCCTTCCCTGGGTATTGCAGTTTAGTATCTCGGATAGCGTCCGTCCGTCCTCCATTCTTCTCCACGTGCTGGTCCCATCTGTTTTTAATTCAACCTCACCAAATGTATAATTTATTTGTGGGTTGCTGTTCCCCTAAGACCTTGCATTTAGCAGCATTAAAACATGGCTGCCACATATCTGACCATCTTTGAAGTCTGTTCAAGTTAACCTGAAGGAGCTTGACACTGATCATTAGTGACTCTGCGAATCTTTATGTCATCTGCAAATTTGGACATCACGCCTTCTATCTCTTAGTCGATGTCATTTAAAAAAATTAGAAACAACAGTGGTCCAAGAATCGATCCTTGAGGGATCCCACTAATGACGTTACACCAATCGCAAGAATGTCCATTAACCCCAACCTTCTGCCCTGCAGCCACCCAGCAATCTACTTTAGAATTTTACCAGTAATCCCAACCTGTTAAAGCTTGTACAGTAACCTCTCATGAGGGACAGAGTCAAATGCTTTGCCAAAATCCAAATAAACTATGCTGAAATTGTTCCCTAAATCCTGCTTATGAGAAATTGTGTCAAAATAGCCCAGTAAGTTAGCTAAACATGATTTGCCATTAACAAAGCCATGTTGTGTTTTCTTCAGAATGCCATATCTATCTAAATGTCCCTGGGTTGTAAGCAAATCTTAGAGGCAATGATTAAGAGTGCAATATAGGGACTTCGGATATAACATGTATAATTTAATGTATAAATATATAATATCCTTTTGTGGGGTAGTACAGACAGTAATATGAGGGGCCATAACAGAGAGCGCATGCTCGAATATAACGAGCTATTTAACTTAAATGAGGGAACGAACACATTTTTCTATATATCCCTATCCTATACATTTATTTCCATTGATCTCTCGCTGTCTGCTCCCCTTCTCTTCTCTCTTTGTTTACATGGAAGCGCGAAGAAAATCCTTGTGGGACCGATAACCTTCCTCTTTTTTTTACTGAAAAAATACCACATAAACCAATAAGGACATCTCAGTGGAAGTTTGATATGGCTAATTGGAATATCTTCAGTTACACACATTACAGAAGGTATTGTTCATGAGCAGTAGTTGCAAATCTAAACACGTCTACAGTATTTGCACCATTTCCGAAACTTTGGTGTAAATCACCATGCACAACAGCAAGAAAAGCCCAAAACACGGCTTGGGGGATTATATTCCGCGGATATCCTACCATAGAAAAATTTAATATCCTTTAAACGTGCAAGGGCCAAAGCACGCGATATCCGAC
This sequence comes from Mastigoproctus giganteus, assembly GCF_048544385.1. NCBI lineage: Eukaryota > Metazoa > Arthropoda > Arachnida > Uropygi > Thelyphonidae > Mastigoproctus > Mastigoproctus giganteus. The sequence continues at coordinate 91,472,766 of NC_143586.1, read as the reverse complement.
TTCAGAGCCAAAGAGAATCTTGGTTCCGTTTGAACTCCTCCATAACTAAAAGTAGTCTAGGATAAGATTTGGAAAATGAAGGGAAAATATCCACCAAGGATATATTGTCCTTCATTCCGCACAACATACTTAAATCAAAGAACTGCGTTTGTAAGAGTAATATAAGACATCAGACAGGATTCTAGTAATTTCGTGTGTCTTGATTTAACATGTTCCAGGATATTGACCTTCAGAAAGCCACAGAGGCAAAAGCCGTGAGGATTTGGCTCTCTTCAGAGAAATAGGTCCGAAGCAGTTGAGCGAGATGAGTCTTGACACGTGAAAGAGATACTAGCTTGCTTAAAGGCGATCTCGAAGAATCCATGCCGTGGAAGGATTGGATTGAGTTAGCCAATATCGAGTGATGGCAAACCAAATGCAAATATAAACACACCGAGCATTCCAGTTATCAAATCATCAAGCTGTTCAGTGCGTGATTAATTATAATTGGATTATAAAGGGTAGAACTTGCTTCTCAACTTTTTGAACTGCCACACGCAATATGTCAGAACAACGCAAAGTGGCTACTACGCACTACGCTACCAATATGTTACCTACGAGGTCCCATAAACAGAATTTCTGAAGTTTTCACTACTAAAAACATATTGGAAACTGTAACAATAAAGCCTGGGCGATATTTTGAATTGCAAATAAAAAAGATAATTTTTAAGACAGATTGTGAATATCAAGTATGGGATTGCGAACAAGTATCCCACCAGGCTGTGAACACAAAATACATGTATTTGAAACCTTCTATAACGATGCGTTCTTACCAACTATCGCCATCTGGGGATAAATGTCGGTACTTTATTAAAAATATCCCATAATGCTTAGCAATGTTTGTTCTAACTCCTACATTAATGAACGACATTATAAAAAAGAAAGTAAAAAATATGCATTTTAGGGGAAAGACTCGTACATAAAAAAAGAGAGTTGGCAGCTTTTATAGGAGTACAATTATATAAAATAAAACAAGCGTTCGTGTGGTGCGTATGTCCTCCAGCCCCCTCTATGGGTTAGCCTGTGCATTAATGCTGGAAACTTAATACGTGTCGCAAAACAGGAATGGAATTTCTTTAATGAAGTGTAACAATTGAACGCTAGATGGCGCCTGTCGACGGGAAGCTTTCCACAAAATGTGTTCTCAACGTTGAAAATTTCTAGACTAATTTTAGATTTATAAAAAAACGTTTTGTCAATGTAAGAATGGATTAAATACATTTTTTGTTTTTCATTGTTACTCCTCTTAACTTAATTATTTCAGGAATATAAACATTCTTAAAATCTATTAATAATAATGCAGAGTTAGTTGTATTTCAGGGGGAAATTCGATTTTCTGCTACGCCACTGACCACTACTAAGAGCTTGAGAAGTAGCTGTACATTGTAATAATTAATCTTTTTATTGCGACATAATATATGCACCATTTTCGGAGAATAAATCAATTATTCTAAAAGGGAACTGTTTGAACTTTATTTATTCAGCATACTGAACCATGAGCTAATCAAAGAAAAATATTTTAAACAAAAAATAAGTGAAAGAGGCTCATTTAATTACTTTTACTACACAACCATGTTGTTGAAATACTTTTTGGAATTTTAATAATTCGGATAATAATTTAGGAGAGTTTTGATTTTTTAGATACTTTTTTTAATAAAATTGTCACGCAAGTATTAAGAAAAATTACCCGTATTCGCTCTAATTCAAAACGATAAATTATTTAAACTATTCATCCCAACCCATTAATCTAAATGACGAGCACATGGGCTGCTAAATACGATGATAGTCTTGTGTTTTCTCTCTTGTAAATTCCTCTGACCCCTAGGTAATAGCTGAGGGGGGCGACACATTTATTATTATTATTATTAAAAAAATTTGAAAGTAAAATTTTAGAACATAGAAAATTTATTATTTTATTAGTTATTTATTTATTTCGAAACCAGATAAAACTACTTTTGACTGAACTTATGTTATTTTTGACTTCGAATAAGATTTGCAGGATTGGATTTATGTAAGAAACACGTTGAATAATGCACTCATTAAATAAACCCGCCTTTTTTTTTTTTTTTTTCTGCTTTCTTTCAATCACTTTTACGTCCATTCCTTCGAATAATTTAACAAAACTTGGATAATAGCCACTGATATGTAAATAATCGCATTTCTTACCGACTAAATGACCTGTTAAACTCTTCTTGGGAGTTTAAATTTTATTTTATTTGTGGTTATTTAACCCCATTACCTTGAGATATGTACTCTACTTCTTGACAGAATCTGGAAAAGAGCTGCGATAAAACTGTTTCAAATGTTTTTACAAAGTCTAGTCTCTTGAGTTCCTCATTTTATGGTCGTGTGGGTAACACAGCTGGTAGGATCCCTGTCCTCCACAAACCGGGCGGAAAAGACTTGAGTTCGAGTCCTGTCGATGACCTGAGGAACTATTACGGGCTTTTTTACAACGTGGCTGAGTTAGTCGGTCTCAGGTGAGGTCAGCATGTCTTTTTTCCTCTCCCGGAAACTCCGATTTTTCGTCCAGAAAAACAGAAACTCGACCTCAGAACACACTCAATTTACAGACAATATCGACTGTATATTGTCTGTAAACTGCGAGTGTTCTGAGGTCGATTTTCTGTTTATTATACACGGAGCAATATGGCCTTAGTCGCTGATGCTTCTAAAACCCTACTACAACATAACAACAACCCGGTTATTGTCATTCAGTTCTCTCTCTCTCAAACTTACAAGAATTGTCACTTGGGTATATCATAGACAAAAACTGGAAATTTACAGAATTTTTCTCTATATTGAAGCGATTAGGATTATATGGCCGCTTTTTAACCAATAAAGGTAGTATGAACCAGATTGATAGGTGCAATATGGCCAAAGTAGCCATTGCAATGGAAACTCCAAAGACAAGCAAGCTTATGAAGCCTCAGCCACAAAAAAAAAACATAAATAATAAAAAAAAAATAAACAAATAAAATAAAATAAATAAATAAAAAAACCCACAACCTCATCTTTCCATTCCCTCTAAGAATTTGCCGAAATCTGTCGGATTCTTCCTTAAATTTATTCAGACTATCCACTTCTACAACACCAAATATAAGTTTATTCCAACAATCAATTAATCTTTGGCTGAAAGCAAATTTTCGCACGTCTGTCCTACAGCCCTTTTCTTTTATTTAAGATTTTCCCTTTGTATGTGTTTCTGAGAAAGAGTTAGAACATTACCATCACTAAGTTGACTCGATCCATTTAAAACCTTTAATCTTCAATCAGATCTCCTCGCAAGTGCCTACTTTCCAAGCACCGCAATTTTCAGAACGGGTCTTTTGTGGTAAGAGTAACTAATGTGATTTTTCTTCACTATACCCTTTCCAGGAGATCCACATCTTTCTTAAAACGAGGCTACCAGACCTGTATGCAGTGCTGAATATGCAGCACAACCATTGCCTTATACAACATGATAATCACCTCCTTGTTCTTGTTGGCAAAGTTCCTGGATATAATTTACAGAATCGTATGAACTGTTGCACGTGTTATTACTCTTGTACCATGCGAAGCCTTCGTTGGTAGCACAGTGGTTATAATCACTCCTCCCACGTCAGCTGTCAAGGCCCGATTCCTGTGAATTACGCGAGGAATTCTTAAGGGCTTTTTTTCACAACGTAACTGAGTTAGTCGATCTGAGGTGACGGTTGAACGATTTTTCTCCCAGAAATTTTGGCCTTTTTGTCCATCAAACAGTGCACCGACCACAGACACATGCAATTATACACTGGTGTGCAAAATTTAAGGACCAGTCAGGTTTTCACCTGTAGCTTCTCATAGGAGTGGCCTGGATATGAGAAAAGCATACCAAAGGAACCTCGTGAGGTACAGAAATGATGAAGGAAACAACACCGACACAACAACGGAAACAAAACGGTACAGAGCGACTTTATTCAAAATGGCAACATAGTACTGGCTGCCATGATACAGATGAATCACTGCCAAAGATGGAACAAAGGGAAGAGGTGGGAAGAAGAGAACAAAGGGAAAAGGAACAAAAGGGAAGACTAACACTAACTTTTATACCATCGACATGGCCACCCCTAATGTCGATGCAGCACCTGTCCATATTTAGAACAATGTTGTTGATAAGTCCTTGCGGTAACATTGTGCATTCCTTTGTCAGCGCCATCTTCAGCTAGTGAACATTTTCTGGTTGGTGTGGACGTGCCGTTAGGCGTCTCCCCAGAGTGTCCCATATGTGTTCGATGGGATTTAGATCGGTTGAACGGGCAGGCCAATCTATACGAACAATGTCCTCACTTTCCAAAAACATATCAACAGCTGCAGTGCGATGTGGTGTGGCGTTATCATCCATAAACACGAAATCGGGGCCAATGGCACCTCGAACAGACGCACCTGGGGAAGGATTACCTCAGTACAGTAGCGTGCACCGGTTACAGGGCCCCGGGTTCCAAGCATTATAGTGATCAAGCGATTTCCGAGTGATTCATGGAACGTTTACTCAAAGCCACAGTTCTTCTTCAGTTTGAAAAGTTTTTTTACGTTCTCGTTAATCATTAACAAACTTAGTCTTACGAATTGTAAGCAAGTTTAAGAAAGGAAAACCACCTTCCTTTCATTTTCCTTTAGGCTAACACTAACTTTTATACCGCTTGGTCACTCTAGCGGCAGTCTTGGTCACTGCTCCTGCCTCCCGGTGGCGGGGCTGGTAACCTGTGAGAAGAAATCCATTCTCCCAGGGCTGAAAGGAGCAAAGATGGAAAAACAGTTCATTTCCATCTTCAGAACCATCGAGCTCAAGATTAGCAAATGACAATGAAAATGACTATTCTCAACCCAAGAGGTTGAAAACAACACCTAAAGAGGAGATACCAGCCTTCCTCATCCTGCACTCTCTATCAGATCAGCCTCTGAGCAAATTATGACCCTTTCTAGTGCAGAAATGTATTGAGTCTGCTGCTGGTTCACCTAAATCGGTAAGGCGACTTCAATCAGGTGATCTTCTAATAGAGACTACTCAACCTCAACATTCTGTGAAGCTATTAAAGCTCACAACCTTTGGAGGACACCAAATAAAAGTTACTCCCCCTGCCATCTTAAACTCCTCTAAGGGAGTAATAACAGAATGGGACGTATTACTTGTATTAGAGGAGGAAATTGTACAAAAATTACATGATCAAAAAGTCATCCAAGCAAAGAGAATCATGACTCGAAAAGACGGTACTCCCGTTCCAATAAGGAGCATAATTCGTACTTTTAGCACTTCTAACTTACCAACATCTGTGAAAGCAGGCTACCTGCATTGCCGTGTCCGACCATACATTCCTAATTCCATCAGGTGCTACAAATGCCAAAAAATAAGGACACTCCCAGACTGCATGTCGAGGTGAGGCAATATGTCCTAACTGCGGGTCAAAAGATCATAACCAATTTGATTATGCCACTACCACTGCGCATTGTCCAGATTGTAAGTATAACCACCCAGATTTCTCAAACACATATGAATTATGGAAGCAAGGAAAAAAAATTCAAAAATATGAAGTAGAGAACAAATTGACATACTCAGAGGCAAGAAGACAAATAATCAAAACAGACACAAAGCGAACATATGCCACAGCAGCTCAACCTTTACAGTCTGTAGGGATCCAAACTGAAGTATCGGTTCCTCCGAATGTATCAATTGCGAACTGGGCACGTTCGTTGCTTTCTATTTCAAAACAGTGTCCTACACAAAAAACAAGTGAACAGTCCAGTAATACCCCAATTACCATACCAACGGATGTTTCCTCAACAATAAAACCAAAAGTAACAGAAACAATGAAACCGCAATCACCTACCGCCGGAATGGACATCGACGAACATCATGATTCAGAAGATGCCATTTTAGAATTGCATGCAACCGATGAGATGGACGTGACCCGCCCCGTCTTTCCTAAGAAAGACAAAACAAAATTTGATCGATACAAGCAAAGCAAGCTACAAGTAAAAAACAGTCAGAACCGAAAACAACACATAATACCACATAATGGAGAAAATCCTTCAATGGAATTGCGGAGGCTTTCTGATTAGATCCTGCAAATCGACAAAAGTCGATTTGCAGGATCTAATCGATCGGTTTGAACCAGCTGGCATAATCTTACAGGAAACTCTTCTAAATTCACGAGTGTGTCCTTCTGTCAAAAATTATACTATCTTTAGACGAGATAGGAGTATTGACATGCCAGCTCATGGAGGGGTGGCTATTATTGTCAGAAATAACATTCCATTTAAACATGTTTCTCTTCAGACTCCTTTTCAAGTAGTAGCAGTGCGCATTGTAATTGGTATCACCATTACAATAGCTTCTATATATCTCCCTCCTAATTTCGCTTTCTCCTCAGATGACTTAGAAAACCTAGTAGATCAGCTGCCATTTCCATTCTGCTTACTGGGTGACCTCAATGCTCATCATCCGCTATGGGGATCTCCAAAATTGACAAAAGGGTTAAAATAATAGAATCGCTGCTTAATGCTCATAACCTTACTCTGTTAAACACTGGTGAACTCACTTATGTCCATTTTTCTACAGGATCCATGACTGTAATAGACTTTTCAATCTGTTTTCCCTCCATATATGCCAATTTGGAGTGGTCAGTTCTGGATAACCCGCTAAACAGTGATCATCTACCGATCCTTTTCAATATTCAAACACAAGTAAAATTGTTTTCATTGCAGCGACCCACTTGGAAATTCCGTAAGGCAAGCTGGCATGAATATTCCTCCCTAATCCAGTTTGATGACGAGATAGTCCAGTCCCAGCCCATAGATAATGTCACCGATCATATAACGAATCAGATATTACAAGCTGCAAATTCTGCAATACCTAAATCTTTGCCTGGGAAACGCAAACAGAGCAGTTACTGGTGGAATCAGGAATGCACACATGCTAAACAGACAAAAAATCGAGCTTGGAATTTGTTTCGCAAATTCCCTACAACTGCTAATATTATTAACTTTAAAAGACTCAATGCCAAATTCCGCCAAATAAGAAGAAAAGCAAAGAAAGACGCCTGGATAAGTTTTTCTTCCACCGTAAACAAGGACACGGACAACAGACTCATCTGGAAGAAAATTCAAGCACTTAACGGTAAATTGCGTGCAGTCTCCAGCCTCAGTCCTGGACTGGAAAGGGCAGGAATCGTCCGCTCCAACAGAAATAGCAAACGCATTAGCTGAGTCATTCGCTAGTATATCAGCAGTGTCGACATACAGCCAAACCTTCCAAAAAATTAAGGCATCTGCAGAACAACATAAAATAAACTTTTATACTAAGGCATCTCACCCATACAATCAGTCATTCACGCTAAAGGAACTTTTATACTAAGTATTATATTTAAATAAACTTTTATACTAAGGCATCTCACCCATACAATCAGTCATTCACGCTAAAGGAACTTTTGGAGTCTCTCAATACAACATCAGGTACTGCTGCCGATCCGGATGGAGAATGCTAAAATGTTAAAAAAGTTAAATAACAAAACAGTAAGTTCCCCGTTGATATTCTACAACCGAATATATTTAGAAAATACTTATCCGCACTTATGGCGTCACTCAATTGTATTGGCTTTTCCGAAGCCAGGTAAGGATCATACAGTACCGAATAATTACAGACCGATATCGCTGACTAGCTGTTTAGGCAAAATCTTAGAAAAAGTGGTCCACAGGCGGCTGACGTGGCTTCTGGAAACAATCTGCTAAACCGAAACCAGTATGGATTTCGGAAAAACCACTCAATCTTAGATGTGATGATTAACGCAGAAGCAACCACAACCAACGCCGAAAGTACTTCCTCGATTAACTCGTACTTCCAATGATTAACGCCGCAACCACAACCAACCGAAAGTACTTCCTCGTCATCGCAATAGATTTTGCTGGGGCGTTTGACACTCTCTGGTGGCCAAGTGTCCTCGGCAGGCTCCGGGAGGCTAACCTGCCAGAAAATCTATACAAATGCATCAGTACATACCTCTCAGAGAGATCAGTCACAGTCACTACTCCGTATTGCTCCGTATCACGGTTGATACACAGAGGATGCCCACAGGGTTCCGTTCTGGGCCCTGTTCTTTGGAATGTCGTCCTAGACGGCTTCCTAAATCTCAACCTTGGAAACGTCACATCCCAGGCTTATGCAGACGATCTTATTCTGATGCTTGCTGAGGACTCCAGAGCACAATTAGAGAACTCCGCAAATAGAGCAGTCACTATCCTGCAAGACTGGGCTGACAACAACAAACTCACAATTTCTCCAACCAAGACATGTTCAGTCCTACTCAGGGGGAACCTAGATATTAGGAGGCCTCCCCAAATCAAAGTCCAGGGGAAAACCGTCAAACTCGCAACGGAATTAAAACATTTGGGAGTCATGCTCGATAGGAATCTATCCTTCACACCACATCTGACATACATCAGGAATAAAATCAGAAACTATTCTGCACTCTTTGCAAGAGTCACCCGTAAGGACTGGGGCTTGAGGAAAAGGACCCTCGCCCTCTTCTATACGACAGTATTCCTGCCAGCCATTTCATATGCCTCCGGAGTCTGGTACCACAAAGCGACCACCGCGGTCAACAGGAGAAAACTCGAGACGATACAAAGATATACCCTGCTAACGATCTCCAGAGCCTGCAGGACGGTGAGTACTCACGCGCTGCAGGTCCTTATGGGTGCCCTCCCCCTGGACCTGGAGATCGTTCGTCGCGGAATCCTACACCACCTCAGCAAAGGAAAAACGTCCACCTGCCTGAACTACACGATTGACTTAGCCAATGACCCTAAAATGGAAAAGAAGCGACTCACACTGCATCTCCAACAGACCTGGCAAACCCGCTGGGAAAATTCATTCAAAGGTGAAATCACCCGGAAATTCGTGCCGACAATTCAGACGGTATATCCAAAATATCCCCACTGGCTGTCTCCAGGACTCCTGGTCACATACCTACTCACCGGACACGGTGCATTCAGACACAAGTTGTCAGGCTTCCGACTCAGTGACACTCCTCTCTGTCACTGTGGCCAAACAGAAACATGGGAACACCTCATGTATCACTGTCACCTGTACCAAGATCTACGCTGCCGGCTCATCACTGAAATTCGATTCACACTGCAAAACCAGGAACACCTCATCCTAGAAGAAGAAGACAGCTACAAAGCGCTAACAAAATTCGCCCAGGGCCTCTTCAGCAGAAGACGGACCTTCCCCCAGCCGCAACCACTGCAATGAAGAGAATGCAAGTACCCATCAAAGCTGCCCATAATCTGAAAAACAATTCGACACCACTAAGGACCACCAGAACAAATCAAAGCCGCAGGGATCCGACTTCATAACAGAAGGAACAAAATGAAATCGCAAATGCACATCCAAGCTGACTGGACTAAATAACCTCGGATGGGATCTTAACCAATGAATGGCTACAAAATAAACTGGACTTTGTAAACCTCGGATGGGACAATGTCCCAAAAATGACATTCCACCGACTGAAGAAACTGCAGAGCCTCTCTGCACACTAGCCTTATTGGCGATCTGACCTGGCGCCCCTGCCTGGTCCACTTTTCTTCCCTTTCCCTGGCCAGGGGGGAGGTGATGGTCCCTCTGTCTCCTTCCCTCCTTGCCACCCACACTTTCCCTTCTGGTGGGGCATGGGCACGCCCCACCAAATCTTGGAGTCACCCTCCCTATCGACTCCATTCTTCTGTCTGTCGCCCCCCCCAGCCTTCAGTCTCCCTCCCACTCTACCTGCACGCAAGCGAAAGCCCCACACCTCCAAACTTAATTACAGCCAAATTTGATTCGCCCACAATTTTCGGCCTCACAATTCTAGCACAACCACCACGCGATAACCTCTCAAATTTTTTTTTTTACTTAGTTATTTTTATTTTTTTTATTTTATTTTATTTTATTATTATTTTTTATTTTTATTTATTTTTTTTATTTTATTTTATTTTATTATTATTTTTTTATTTTTATTTATTTTTTTTATTTTATTTTATTTTATTATTATTTTTTATTTTTATTTATTTTTTTTATTTTATTTTATTTTATTATTATTTTTTATTTTTATTTATTTTTTTTATTTTATTTTATTTTATTATTATTTTTTATTTTTATTTATTTTTTTATTTTATTTTATTTTATTATTATTTTTATTTTTATTTATTTATTTTTTTTTTTTAGGTCCTAGCCACTGAAATCTCAGGAAACTAGGTGGCAGGACCTGCCAGAGTACTTATTTAAAATATTGGTGTACCTGGTCTGCCTCCACGGGGCAAAGTGTGGGCAACGGCAGAGGCCTGGCGGCTAAATGGCCAGAAGAACAACGGTACACAACACTAATCATGTACAATATCCATACACTTTTAAATCTCTGGCCTTTACAGCGTACTGTATCACACGACAATGTAATGTAAACTACGCGGAGATGGGGGAAACCCCTGGTGCCGTTTGACCCCAAACACACTTTACACTTTACACACTTTACACTAACGCAGAAGCAAACATCCGCAATGCTTTCATCAGGAGATAACATCTGGTTATGGTCAATCTCGATATTGAGAAAGCCTTTGATACCACTTGGCGATATGGTATCCTCCAGGATCTTCGTTCCTTTGGTCTGAGGGGGCAGTTACCCCAATTTATACAAAACTTCCTATACTATAGAACGTTTCAGGTCAGATATAGGAACAGTGTATCCAAATCATTTGAACAAGAGGAGGGTGTACCGCAGGGTTCCATTCTGAGTGCAACACTATTCACAAGAAGAATTACCAATATGACACGAGACATACCAAAAACAGTTGAATCATAGATGTTTGCCGACATGTCTGACTTGTCAGTCACAAACTATGAATGCCATTGAAAGGCAACTTCAAATATCCATAGCCAGAATAGAATTGTGGGCGCAACTGAATGGCTATTCATTAGCAGAAAATAAATCGATGCGATTCATTTCTGTAAAATACGAAAATTACATCCAGATCCTGAATTATATTTAAAAAACAATTTCATTCCTCTTACCAACAATTTTCGTTTATTGTGTTTATACTATATTTAGACAGTAAACTTACTTTTCCAATCACATAGCCTACCTTAGAAAGGCCTGTCTAAAGAAAATAAACATCTTAAGAGCTGTCTCCTCTAACTCCTGGGGTGTTGATAGACATTCCCTCTCACATCTTTATGAAACTTTAATCCGGTCCCGCTTAGATTACGGTTCACTTGTCTATGACTCTGCAAGAAACAGTTCCTTGTTACGTCTGAATACTGTTCAACATAGTGCCCTAAGGATAGCCACAGGAGCTTTCAGAACGTCTCCAGTCCACAGCCTGTATATTAACGCAAATGAACCGCCATTGCACCTCAGACGAAAATCCTTACTATGTAGCTATGCTGCAAAAATTAAAAGTATTCCATCTCATCCTTGCTGGGAATACCTGTTTGACCCTCAGTATGTAATGCTATACTGTAATAAACCTAATGAAAACCGCCCTGCGGTTATTATATTGCAAGAACTGATGCTTAGTTGGAATATTAACTTCCAGCATATCCTTGAAGACGTTGCTCCTCCTGAGCATCCCTGGAGGATTCAATACTCACCTCTCTGTGATAATTTCTTTCGGAGATGGAGAAAAGGCTCCCTGCCAAACAACAACTTCCAGCAGCTGCATGAACCACGCCTTAGAAAACGCAGAGAAATTTCATATTTATACAGTTGGCTCCAAAACAGATGAAGCTGTAGGCGCTGCAGCAATTTCTTCTTCTTTTTCAATAGCTGTGTCTCTTCCTACAGAATGTAGTATCTATACTGCAGAATTGTATGCCATTAAACTGGCTTTAGATAATATAACCAAGCAGCAATTCAAGCAAGCTCTTATATACACACTCCTTAAGTGCAGTCACTGCCATCCGATCTACTACTTCTTCCCAACATTCCATTCTGAAACAGATACGGTCTCAATTATACCAATATCAAACATCCAACTAGTTGGTCACCTTCTGCTGGATCCCTGGGCATGTCGGCATCCCACGTAATGAAAGTGCAGATCGTGCTGCTAAACATCCTAACAGTGGATCATTCTACCATCTGAAAGTCCCATACACTGATTATAAATCCACTGTTAAAACAGCGTGTAGGCTTCAATGGACTGATCTGTGGCAAACACAAGCGAATAATAAATTATTTCAGCTTAAAAAAGAACCTCAGTTGTGGACTTCTAGTTTCAGGAAAAGCAGACAAGAAGTATTTTTGGCAAGATTCCGTATTGGTCACTCTTATACAACTCATTTGTTCTTGCTTATGGGAGAAAACCTACCTCAATGTCCCTTCTGTCAGACCCAGCTAACAATCAAACATATTCTAATAGAATGCCCTAAATACTCAAGTAAGTAACCGGAAATCCAGTTTTTATTCTCTATCCAATCTGCATGAACCTTTAACTTTACTACACATACTTGGCTTTTTTGAAGCACTGTTTAGATACTTGAACAGCATAAACATATATAATCGCCTCTGATAAACATTATATTAAAGACTCAGTCATAAGTTAAAAATGAAAAGGCACACTATGGCCCAGGAGGCCCTCGTGCCAAAAAACCCACAACAACAACAACAACCGGTTACTGTACCGCCTTCCGGTATCTGGAGTTGTGTACGTCCATCCAAGATAACGCCTCCCCCAGACGAAAACACCTCGACCCATATCGATCCCTTTCAGTGTTGTTTGCGGGGTGATACCGTGTGCCAACTTCTCGCACGATTAGCTGACGTCCAGAATTGCTGCTGAGACTGAATCTATTCTCATCAGCAAAGAGTACCTTAAGTAGAGATTTTGTGGTTGTAACCTTTAGAAATAGTGTTGGTCCTTAAGTTTTGCACACCAGTGTAGAACATAATAATACTAATCCTCAGTCTTTGGTGCTGAACACACACATAATCTAATGTAACCCACCATGAGAGGAAATGACTCTTACTGCTGTGTGCATTCGTTTCCTATAACGACTATTGTACCCTACTTTTCGGATATCTCTCGTGAATCAATTATGGATCAGTTTTCCCCAAGCTATTTGATATCCTGGTATGCAATTCCATGAAAGGAAACACTAATTGATACGCCTTAACTTGAACTAAATATAAATTACAAGGAAAAGAAAATGAAGCTACACGTTCCCATAGAGTACATGACAGCGTGGCTAAAATATTTATTAAAATGCGTCCTAACATCGATTTCTTTTTCATGACTGTAAGCTGAGAATGCTTAAAAATGCAAATGCAGTTAACCACCTATTCGAATCCACGTGACTCCATTAAATACAATATTAAATACAATAATTTGATGAAACATATATTAATCCATTTTATGCACGTTCGTGAAAACATTGCCAGGTCGGATATCCTCCTCTATCGACTTTGACATGTCCAGCCTATCGGCATATGTTTTAGAATCTCAAATTAATTAAATTTAAAATTAAATTAACACCTTATGTAAAAGAAAAAAATAAACAAAGCTGTCCCAATTTCAAAGCTAACATTCTCCTACAATTGTCCATACCGCCCAATCGTAGGGGAAACCTTTCCATCCACATTCTTAGAATTATAGGAATGTGGGTTAAAAGGAGTATGGGTCACATATAACGCAAATATATCACGCAGAGAAGTTCATGGAGTGGTTTTACCACTCAGAAAAGAAACCCGTGAAGGCCATCACTCATTACGTCACTGGAAGGGTCAGAAATCCTGTGTCCAAAAGTGGTACTTCTCTTGTTAATAGAATTTTTCCTTAACTGCTGGAGACAGAGAGAGTAGTTGTTGGTGAAGGTCGCATTCCTGTCACGTTTTTCTCATGTAACTGGTTTCTATTAATGCAGTGATGTGTTTCCTTGTTACTCTGTCAGCAGTAAATTCTTAAAAATGACAGTCCCATGAGACATTACGACCTGAGGATTGTTTCATCAGCGCCACGACTTGCTCTTTGCGAAATTAAAGGTTTAGAGACGATTCGGTCTCTTTCTGAAGGTTCAATCTCCAACTGAACTCACTAAATCAACTGGCAGTGATCCACAGACCACAAATGAACCAAATACACGAAACTTTTTCTGATTATAATTATCCCTTCCTCCTGCTGACAGTCGAAGGGGTTTAATAGTTCTTTTCCTCAACTATTTCTATTGTTTATTGGCGCATACCGGCACACACACACATCACGTGCTTTCAACGGTTAATATGGCGAAAATTAGTTGTAGGCAAAGATAGCTTTGTTTTGTTGACTGAAGTCACTACCGAAGCTGATGCTGCTGTACGTTATCGTGCATGGAAATCGCTTAGCGCCAGCTTCGGATTGGTACAAAAGGAAACTGAAATATAAGCTGCTTGTGAGTTATGAAATATTCTACTACTGTTGGCTGTTAGATGTATTTGCAGATAAGAGGCAAACAAGTGGGGAATTCAAATGGCGATGAAACGTTTGTCACAATAACGAAGTTATTGCGAAATGCTCTGGTATAAATAGAAACAACTTATCAAGGAGTTTCTATATAAGTTACCCAAAAGTATTCGGCACCGTCACTTTTGGAACAACGCAAGTTTTAATAAACAAATGAAAAAGGTGCAGGTCATTTGACCAAAATGACACCACCTTGCCGTCCTGGACGCCTTACGGCAGTTCCTTGTAGCAGGCAGCAGGAACTTGTGTCTGTACAGGTTCCCACGTCGTAGGATGTGGAAAAGGCAAGATCAAGGTGTAGGGCTGCTTATTGTGGTTCGAACTCGTACTCGTACATAGTGAGGAGACCTTCCAATGACTCTGCTGGTTCTTAAGATCAGCATCATTGGGATTCAACGCTTACAGCCTAGGTTCCATGCTAATATCATAGGAATCCAGCGTGTTTTCCGTGCGCTGTGACCCGTGGAAATTCGGAAAGGGGGAAGATCAAGGTGGTTGACGGCCTCAGCTTCAGCACATCACTTTGGCCCCTGCTTCGACAAAACGGGCGGTCCTGGAAATCTTGGCCAGGATCAATTGGCTAGTGAATTCGCCTGTAAAGGTCAACCGCATCAATGCTACGCCCCTACCCTCATGATCCGAGGAACAGGATTCAGGCTGGTGGGTGTGCGGGTTCAGTGTCTGGGTAGCTCTGGCATCACACCCGAGCGCATTTATTGCTTTCCGGGGAATGAGCGTCCCATTTGGGCGCCGTGGTAAATAGGGAGCCCGGGCACTGAACAAAAACAAAAAACACTATGAATCCCGATAAAGTTATTTCATCTGGGGCCCGACGCCGTTCCTAGCTTTAAATCAAACCTTAGAACCAGAGAATGTAACTGCAGCAAAGAGACCTCGAACTGAAGTACCTTCGGGTCCCACTCCAAGATTCCTGATAATACATTCACAAACTGAGAAACCATTGGAAAAATGTCACCCTTCTTTATACAGAAGGTTTTAGAGGGGTCAGCAGGTTCCCCGAAATCAATTAAGAGGCTTCGCTCTGGAGACCTCTTAATTCAAACCAAAAACGACAGATACTCAGAGCAGTTACTGCGAGCCACATCAATAGGAGGAATACCGATTACGAGTTTAGTGTTCTGTGAGGTGAGAACACTAAACTTATCAACAGATGTCATCTCAGAGTGGGATCTACTTGAAGTTACTGAGGAGGAAATCTACTCCGAACTAAAGCCACAAGAAGTGGTTGCAATTAAAAGAATTTTCATGTGCAAGGAGGGTAAGTTAGTACCAACTAGAAACTTCATCCTTAAGTTTAACTCTCCTAATTAGATAAAAGCTGGATACATGAACTGCAATGTAAAGGCATACATCCCAAATCCACTGCGATGTTTTCAATGCCAGAAATATGGGCATTCGCATATGGCTCGCTGCATTGCAAAAGAGTATGAAAGCACTGTCTGTAGAGCTACCAAACTCAGTTGTGTGAACTGAGATGGTGCGCACCCTGAATACTCAACGGTATGCCAGCAGTGGAAAGAGGAAAAAGAGATACAAAGGCTCAAGGAGGGGCTGAGCATATCCAGTCAGGAGGCAAAGAAAGCAGTCAACCCAATAAATAGCAAAAAGCCTACATATGCGAAGAAAGTTGAAGGAAAACACTCCATTGCTTTGCAGACTGATATGACTGTCCCATGCCCTCGTGGGTAGCACAGTTGGTAGATTCACCGTTCTCCCCTACACCGGATGGAAAATACCTTATAACAAAGACCCATAAAAATTCCTCGATGACGAGGAATTTTTATGGGTCTTTTTCACAACTTGGCTGAGTTTAATCGGTTTCAAGCGACGGTAGCATGGTTTTTCCCCCCAGAAACTCGGGTTTTTCGTCCAGTAGATACAAAATTGACCCAAGAACACACGAAATTTACAGACAATACACATGGAGAAATATGACCTTAGTTGCTGTGCTCCTAAAACTGCACTCCAGTAACAACAGCTCCTAATTTTACTTTTAATCTCGTCAACTGTTGCGTGCCTATTGTGAGTGTCAACGAACAGCCTGTTTGATTACGATCACACCTCAGTTCCTGATAACGTACACCCCGCTCCTGATAGTACTGTATATATGAACAAGAATGTCCTGTTTATCATTTCTGCTTTTAAATGTGTGACTTTTTCCGGGAACTGCATAAATAAGCTTCCTGCAAGAGAAAGACATCTCGTGACAGATGGGTGTTCAGTTTTAAGCGTCATTCCTTCCTCATAACGTTCTTTCCATTTTATATTTTTGTACTGCTGTCAGGCATTTCAGAAGACTACTTTTTTTGGAAGATTTCCCAACAAGCCCCCAACAAGGTCAACCTTGTGGAAAGGAGGGAAAACGAGAATAACCGAACTACCAATAAACAATCTGGTAAGTCCAGTGGTGCATTACAATTTGTTATCGATTTGTTTTCGCTGATAATTATTATCGATGTTAGCTGTAATACACTGACTTGCCAATTTACTGGAGGAACCTGCATCCCTTGGTAGGCACATGAAATAGCTCGCAATGTGTGGGTCACCTGGTACTACAGGATTATAACAAGACCTTGTTTGTGTTAATAGTACGTTAGAATCGAAACGCTGTTTTCAGAATACAAATATAACAAATATTCCATAAAGTACGTAAAAACATTGCATAAAATATAGAAGAAGAAGAATAAGAACTTTTTATTGTATACTGAAAGCACATTTCTGTATACAACTCCCTTCACGGCTACAAGCCAGGGGTTTACAGAGCTGTCGCCATCTTGGTGGTCCTTGGTACAGGGGAAAGCCGAAATTTCCATATGGCCCACTTCAATAGCCAGAATTCCCGGTGGGGGGATACGTCTCAGATGCGTCGTAGCAGTCGAAGTCCAGACTTCGGCGCCATAGCGTATGACCGGATATACACATGTCTTAATGTATTTACACCCAACAGCCTGGTCATGGGGGTGCATAAGTTGTTGTTTAATCATCCACCGGAGTCAACAGAGCTTTATTTGCAGGTGGTCTATGTGCGGTAGAAAGGAGAGCTTTTGATCAAAAATAACACCCAGATCTGTATGTTGTTGGACAGCAGAAATCGCGGATCCGCTTAAAATGGGTTGCACTATTGTTGGGTTCCGTTTGAGCGAGAAAGTCAACTGTTTCGACTTCTTATGCATTCTCCTACCAAATCTCACAGGATGCGCTGCCCCTTTGATTATAAGAAATTATGTGTGAGTACGAATATGCAAATATTTTGCTCTGTGAGGGTGATGAGGGGTTCATTTCATTTTTTTTTTTTAAACATGGTCTTTGTCAATGAAGCTCAGGCGACCCAGGCTTAGACCAGCCAGAGAATAATAGGTAACCTGGCTTATCGGCTTAAACGTAAGGTCCCACCAGAACAAAACAGCAGAACCCACCACAATACTATTCACATACAATGCACAATGGTATCGTCACAGTCCTCCCCATACTGGGTGGAAAAGGCCTGGGTTCGAATTCCGTCGAAGATGCGATGAACTTTAATGGGCTTTTTTGCCTCCTTGGTTGAGTTAGTAGGGGTTAAGGCGTAGACAGCAAGGTTTCCTTCCTCCCCAGAACCCGGGTTTTTTCATCCAGCAAGACAGGCAAATCGACCAGAGAGCACACACAATTTACAGACACAATATACGTGGGTAGATGAAGTAACTTTCTGGGCGACTCTAATATATATATACATATATATATATATATATATATTTTTTTTTTTTTTGTATCAGTTTCTCCAAATATGCCTATCGCTAATTGGGCATGTTCCTTGTTCTCTACTTCCAAACAGTGTCCCCCCCCGCAACAATCAACTGAACAAGCCAGTAATACCTGAACCACCATTCCAGCCGATGTTCCCTCAACAACAAAACCAAAAGTGACCGAAACCATCAAAATGCAAACATCGCTTTGCAGCAGAATGGATATTGATGAACAGAATTATCTAAATGATCCGTCCTCCCAACACCGGGTGAAAAAGATCTGAGTTCGAGTCCCGTCGATGGCGTGAGGAATTTTTATGGGCCTTTTTTCCCATTTTGGTCCTTTTCATTTTATGGGCCTTTTTCACAATGTGGCTGTGTTAGTCAGTCTCAGGCGAGGGTAGAATGTTTTTTCTCCTGGAAACTCGGGTTTTTCGTCTAGAAAACAGAAAATCGACCTCAGAACACACGTGATTTACAGACACTATACACGGAGCAATATGGCCTCAGTCGCTGATTCTCCTAAAATTCTACAACAACA
This sequence comes from Mastigoproctus giganteus, assembly GCF_048544385.1. NCBI lineage: Eukaryota > Metazoa > Arthropoda > Arachnida > Uropygi > Thelyphonidae > Mastigoproctus > Mastigoproctus giganteus. The sequence goes on along the minus strand of NC_143586.1, from coordinate 91,453,956 downwards.
ACTGAGGAAATAGCAGGTGACACGAACCCAAGAAACGACACGCTCCATGTCACAAAGAAGGCCTGTGAACGCGTGGTTTGAAAAGAATAGCATTGGAACATTGCAAAATGTACAAAACCAGCACAAAGGCACATGGTCAAGACGCCTCTCCTCATTAGAGGAGGTAGAAGCTAAAAGACTTGAAAGAGTGGAACACAGCTTTCTACCATAAACTGTAGAAAGCCTTCCATGAATCTTTGAAGCAAAAGGTAGGTCAACGTGTTCAGTTCATTTGAGTAAATACATGTTTCGTTCAAGTCTCCTATATTTTGTAGGACAGTGTATTTCCTTAATTACCAATATAATGGATTGCTAATTAAAGAACAGAAATAGGTAAAGACAAAACGTAGTGAATGGTGCAAGTAGTTTGTGTTTTTACCCATTTCGAAACGATATACTGAGTCCTCACAAAACGTGCTACTTAAGTTTTGAAATAGCATTGAACTTCTATGACACACTTATTGCCACAGCTTATACTCCCACGTCACCTAAAACAGGTTCTAAACTTAAAAACATTATTCACTGTTGAACGGCAAACAACGCACCTAATTAAATTTTAAGTTAATGGTCTTTCTTGAAGGATCTGAAAACATTCGAAAAGTTACGAAACCATTGTACAAACTTCAGGCTTCAAATGCTATGGCACTGGCTGATCTGTGTGTTTTACTTCTCTTATTAGAGCTGGAAGCCACAATTCTACGTTATAACTGCAATGCGTGCCTAATACTATCGGAAAGGGCAACGTACCTGTTAAGCAGTTTGCATTCAGTATTTTTATACTCGTATGTATACGAGGAAGGGATGAAATTGATATAAAAAATAGACTGCTTGGTATATCAGCAGATTAACAAGTGACCTTGTTTAATTGTTCGTCCGCAGGAGAGCAGTGGGTTCAATAGTGACCACTAACAACTGGATGGGTTGAAGAGATTCCTTGCATCTATAGTCACTCAAGATTCGTACTTTAAAACGAAAGGGAAGTTCTGATAATTATTCAACATTAAACGAGTTTGTGGTTAGTAAAGAAGCACTGGAGGAGAAATTATCAGGTGATTAAAAGTGAAGAAAGGGGTTTATCGTGTCTATTTGGTAATATTGCAAAAATAGATAAGAAAGTCAGTAAACTCCCATATTTAATACTGAATGATTAAATACAGGAGATCAGAGTGAAGTTCCAGAAGATTAGGCCCTCGTGGGTAGCACGAGGAATCGCCGTCCTCCCCCACACCGGGTGGAAAAAACCGAGTTCGAATCCCGTCGATGACGGGAGGAATTTTTATGGGCCTTTTTCACAACGTAGTGGTAGTAGCAGTAGTAATAGAGGCATGCGATGCAAGAAAGGAAGCGTATGCACTTATGTAGCATCAGCCAAAAAAAAAAAAAAAATCCCACATCCAAAAAAAAAAACCCATTTCACACATCCATTCCCTCTAAAAGTTTGTCCAGTTCCTCCTTGAATTTATTTCAGCTATCAACGTCCACAACGACAGATGGAAGTTTGTTCCAGAAATTAACCAACCGCTGGCTAAAGGCAAGTTTCCGCACATCTATCCTACGACTGTCTTTCCTCAATTTGAATTTATGCTCCCTCAGGTTCGTAATCTGAGCAAGCGGAAGAATCCCATCGGAACTGAGCATGCTCAACCCATTCAAAGCCTTACACACCTCAATCAGATCACCGCGCAGATGCTCCAGCCACTGCAGTTTGCAGAACTTAAGCCTCTCTTGGTAAGAGGATCCCTTCATTCCCCTCACCAATCTTGTTGCCCTTCTCTGTACACGCTCAATCAAATCTATATCCTTCCTAAAATGTGCCCTCCAGACCTGTACACAGTACTCAAGGCATGGCCTGACTGTTCAAATATCTAATGCCTTTTACAAAGGAATAATCACCTCCTTTTCCCTGCTAGCAAATTCCTGTATATCATTGACAATACCATATGACCTGCCCTGGCAGCCTGTCTGCATTGCTCAGAAAACTTCATGTCTGACTGCACAATTACTCCCAGGTCTTTTTCATTTTCTACCACCCTAAGTGTAGTACCACACAGTTGGTACGTTTCTCTTCGGTTATTGCTACCCATGTGCAGTACTTTACATTTGTCAATGTTAAACTTCAGTTGCCACTTCTCAGCCCATCTTCCCAAATTTTCTAGATTCTGTTGCAGTAGCACACTACCATTACTGTCATTAACATTAATGTAGCTGAGTTAGTCGGTCTTTATATGGCCTTAGAAAACCACATTACTCCAGAAAATTGGAAATGTTTAAATATCTTTTCTATACACAAAAACATCGCTAATCATTCTCTTCCGAGAGTGATTAGCGATGAAACATAAGGTCACCTTGATGGTAACGATATTATAAAAGAATCATAACATGATTTTGTTAAAGGAAGATCTTGTCTGATCAATCTAATAAAGTAACATGTGGGAAATTACTTGGATTTTAGAAAGGATTCTGACACAGTCTCATATGAGCGTCTTGTGTATGAGTTGGTAGAAGGCAAGGAATGGTTATCAATGGCATTGCTCTGAGTGGACCAGTGCTACGATTAGGATCCTTTATGGATCCCATTCATTAAGGTGGGATAGAACCTTTTGCTCTCATCAAGCACCGGACGATGACCCGTCAATGAACATTGGAAACAGCAAAGACTCTACACTTCTGAGAAAGGATCCTTGTGTTTCCAATTTTCATTTATGATGGTATTACATATTTCGTTTCAAAACCTGTTGATGATATTGTGTTATATTTTTTATATTTGAAGAATTTTATTAATAATACATTTTGCGTTAATTCTGGTCAACAGCAATTTGTACCTGTGTTATTTTGATATACGTGGGTGGTGTTGACAGGTTAAGAGACAAGACAGAACAGTTCCCCCCCCTCAACAGAAATAAATAATAGTTAATTAATTCCCGAATTAATAATTCTGTATACAAATATTAATGCTTTAAATCTTTTCCTAGATTATTATTATTAATGAATATTATTTATAAACATATCAAAATTAGAACTTTATAAAACTGCTAGCCCTTAAAGTGCATGCTCATAGGGGGGGGGGAGAAAAACTCTAAGCCAACTGCTCAGCCAAGATTCAATCGATTAAGCAACAGAATTAACAAAATTGATTAATCGAAGAATAATACCAACTTCGCACAGTGACTGATGGAAGTTTAACCTTGTGAAACATGAAAGGAGTGCCATGAGGAACTCATTTATGCAACGAATAAATACCCTTATTTTTGAAAATTACAGGAAAGTACTTGGTGAAAACGTACAACAAAAGATCCGCTTCTCATCCATTCGGGAATAAATAAATATATGGCGTATAATCAAATATTACAAAAATGTGACGTTTATTTGGTTACAGACAGGCATGAAAACCGAGAAAAATTATTATGCGTTACAACGAATACCGTTTAAAAGAGAATTTCACTCTAACTAAAATATTTCTAATTCCCGGCAGACTTTCCTTATTATACAGTGCCTCTGCGAGTTCAGTTTGAACGAAATAGTTTCGACAAAAATTTCAGTACAACAGTTTATTTTCAATGTCCACCTATGCCTAAAATGTGTAGTAAACTTTTATAGAAAAATCATGACAGGTCCCTTATATTGGAAATAGGATTGTGGGAGTATTACTGAAAAAAAAAAGGAGTTTTTAAAAGAAGTAGCAAAGTAATTCATTTTGGATGTGTAGGTTATTAAAATTGTATACGATATTCTCTTTTTTATAGATAAAATACGTGTGCTTTAAAAACGATAATCTCTGAAGAGATATTTTTAATAATTTATAGTACAGTACAGCATACATTTCTCATTTTATTTATTACTGATTTTAAAGTCAATATTTAAGTAAAATAAAGCGGAAATTTGCTAATTCTGTATATTATAAAAATGCAGAAGATATCGCGTGAACAAACGGGAATTCTTTTGAAATAATTTTCAGCGATGTTCATTAGAACGAAGATTAATGAAAAAAGAAGTGATGGACGCAACCCTCAGAAGTTCGTTGTATCTGGATCTGTGGAAAATAATTCTCGCTGTTTATTCCTCCAAACTCGTATACTTTATTATTCATTTCTGAGCATGGGTCACTAAATATCAAACACAACAACAACACTGCACAAACATAACACTACACACATTTCTGGCCTTTTAGAGAGATCTGTAATCATCACAGTGTACCAAGGCGGAGTTGAACATGTATTACATAACTGGATTTTTAACCTTCCGTACATCTACTACTTATTGCACTTCTAACAGCAACTTTGACTGCTGTTAGAAGTGCAATAATTAACAATTCTGTCCCTCCATTTTTCGTAACAAAATACTCCACTTCAAGTCATCATCATCGGTCATCGTTTCGCTATTCCACGGCTCGACGTATGAACCCTCGCCATCATGCCCTGTCCTCCCCTGTCCGTGTACTTCTCTCCTTCGTTGATTTCACTCCAGTTTCCTTCCCTCTTAATCGGTCTTTATCATGTCCTGACACCTCATTCTTGGTCTCTCTCTTGGTCTTTTGTCCCTTAATTGTCCACGTCAAGTCAGATTATTTATTTATTTTTTTTATGACAAAAAACGTGACATTTGAGCGACCATTCTCCTTCACCCACAGCACACAACATTTTATCTGACCCAATTATCCACCCTCTTTGCATTATGCATTTTGTGAACCGCGCCTAATGTGATTTAATAACAAATAAATATTTTTATACGCGCAAAATGTTAACAGCTCAAACATTTCTTTAGAAATCGCAAGTGCTGTAGAAGGAGCCTACAACCTTCTTTGAATAAAGCCATTTCAGTCGACCAATAACTTGAGCAAGGACAAATCTGTTCTTCATCGGGAAGGGGAGGAAACTGTTCAGTTCACAGATAACTGAGAAGCAGAATATGCTTTTGGAATATTCTTAGAGGGATAATTACCCCATCTTCCTTCCCCGTATTCGTATTTTATCATTAGGACTTGCTTCAACTTGAAGACTGCAAATAAAGCGACACTTTAACAAATTTACTTTTATAAATAGCTCTCCGTGAGTGTTTTCTGAAATCGGGACATCTTATCATTTGTATATTTTGTCAGCGAAGTGCACCGATAGCGAGAAGCTTTTGCCAAATTTATTTAGTCTGATGATTTGTCTTGCAAGGAATGGGAAAGTGAAGGATGCAAATAATCTCTTAGTTGTAGTAAAAACGACGAAGAGTAACCTCTGTCTAAGGTAAGCTTTCCTGTCCGTTTACCGAAGTTAATTCAAAATGAATGTAAATACTGTAGCCATGGCAATGCGCCTTTTATGACGTATAAAAGCGTGTAGAGCGACACCAATAGTAAATCACTCGCTAGTTTATTCAGCCTTTGATTTATAATCGGAATATTTATTTAAAATAACGTCGAAATTAATGTTTACTGACTGACTGACTTTGGGTTTGTGTACATATAATTCCGAATTTTTCTATCTGGCAGTGATTATTAATAATGCAGACAGATATTCTGTAGGATAAACATTTTTACTGTCTGCCGATAATACTATCTGTAGTTTCCTAGGGCCTGGAGATCTTTAGTGAAAGTTAAAATTCCCATCAATTTGTCGAGCTTTTCTAACTAATTATTTAATACTTTTGCCACTTTTGTCTGTCTATTTTGTTAGATGACTGATGCGCAACCTTACACCAAAAACAAAACAAAACAGACATCTGATTTATTTAAACAAGTCACGTGATTTGAACGCCTTGTAGGAGTGGCACGATTGACCTGTTCTGACCGCCGAAACTCCCAAAGGGCTTACGATAGGTTTGTCAGAAATATATCCAAATGACCTATATGGAAATGTGCAATTTTAATCACGATCGTATTGCCACCAGATGGCTTTGTGTTGCAGCTCCCTAACCGGTGCTTGCTACTTAACAATTCTTCCTGTCAGAATCTGTAGGAATTAAATGCAAAATGACTGGCAGTGGTGAGATAATCGTGTGACAGGAACCACTTTGAAAAACTTTCGTTTATTTATTTACAAGCGTTTAGTGATGGGGAAATTTCTGGAAGAGGAACCGTTGACGTAAAACTTCACGGTAAGGAAGGAAGCGGAAGGTCTTTTTTCCGTTTTAGTTGAGCAAAGAGGAGTGCCAAGGGCTCAGTGGATAGCGCAATTCGTTCCAATTTGGACAAAACACATTTCACGTTCGAGGGAAAGGTGGAGTATTGTTTAAAGGTAAGAACTCATTTCTTTTAAGATGTGGTTATAAAAAAATCCGCTGAAACGGCATTGGAACACGTTGAATCTGTTGACGTTTCATGCGTACCTGTATTAAATATTTTCTTTCTATAGTTTTCAGTTGCTCCACGTATATAACGATCGTGTCCATGATGAAAAATAATGCAGCATTCTTTCATTAATGCAAAGCGTAAATAAATAGTACTTAGTTTACATGACTTTGAACAGGCGTTCAATTTTTACTTGGCTCAATTATCATTCGGTTAAGTCCGATTATGTGTTGTGCTGCAGCAGATCTGGGATTTTGAACGAAGGAAAGGTGGGGTTAGTAGTGTCAGTCAGCATTAATATTATTTCCAACTTCTCAATGACAGGACAATTTAGGGATTCAAACAGCCTTAATGCAGTTGTCAAATTTTACGAAGGGCTGTTTAAGTTCGAATTAGGCGAGTTTGTTTCCAGAAAATGTCGCTTTTCTTCACGATATTCATATTAAAAAATATCAGCGCAATTTGAGACCCTTCTTTATTCAAGGCGATGAGAATTAGCTGAGTAAATTCCACACTGTCCAATTCTCAACTGAATTTTTTTAAAATATTAAATAAGGTTGATTGGAAATGGAGATAGTGGCTATTGAATGGGAATGTTCTGCCATTCAATTATTCGCTCGAGACATCAAACTAGTCACTAAATCGGGCAAGGAAAATAAAAAAAATCTTTTAAAATAGTTAGCAGTAGAATGAGTAACTTGCTTCCAAATTTGCTTTCTAACTATTCATTAGATTCTTCTTCTCCTGGCGTTATAACCCAGGGTGGGTCTTAGCCTTCTCGACGATGTTCCACCAGTCAGTCCTCCCAGAAGTGACAAACTTCTCCAACTTCTTATTCTCCAGATCTTTAAGTCATTCGTTAGATTAATCTATCAAACTGTAAAGGATAAGTGTGTGCTTTTAGAGCTCATAAAAGGGAGGGCAACAGCGAGTTGATATGATATGTTTGTTTTAAATGATAACAAACTTTACTTAACCCTCCATTTTTTTTTAAACTAATGGACATGTCAGGGGTTTTATTTTTATCTTTTCAGTTTGTAAATTTTATCCATTAATGATTTTTTTTACTGATATTTTTGCAGTAGTGGTAATAATCGCATTTCTTCACGCTGTGAAAAAAGACCCGGCATGTGAAATCCCATGTCCACTGGAGGACTTCCCCCCCCCCCTATACTGTGGTAGAGTCAGTCTCCGTTTTGAATTTTTTACACCCCCAGAAATCGAGATTTTTTTTTTTCTTTCTCTTCTTTTCCTGCCTAGGAAAGGTACAAAAATAATTTGTTGACTGCGATATCAAAGTTGAAATTTCTTATTAGCGTTAAGCAGCTAGGAGAGTAGTTTTCTTTCTATGATTTTTAAGAACTCTGTAAGTGGAGTGAAGGATGTTGTTCTTCTCCTGTATGAGATGATGGTGAAACCTCATTTTGGCAATTGTTATGGGTTGGAGGCCGCACCTACAAAACGACAATGAACTTCTGGAGAGGTTCCAGCGAAGGGCGATTGGGCCATGCGAAGAACGTCAACATAAAAAGCGCGGACTGCAAGCTTAGCGACCAGACATCTCAGGGAAGGGGTGGGGGAGTAAGGCTGGGGTATGCAATACCCAGAGGGGATCAATGAAATTAATGAAGGGGTATATTTTCATTGATGGGGGAAACAAGACCCACGTGAGAAAGGAGGACAAATAAAATCTTAGGAAGGCTCAATCTCGTGTTACGTAGATCATTCGAATAAATTATCTGCTACGGCAGTTCCAAGTGCATTAAATCCGTATTTGCGAAGAAACGGAAAACAAAGTAGGTCCTATAATGATGGCAATTAATTCTCAAGATCTTGGTTGTCTCTGCTCAATTTTAAAGCAATCACAACTAGTCAGATATTTTTAGCGGAAATTATAAAAAAACATCTGACGTTCGTGTATTTGAATAACGATAGCAATTCATTTGTTAAAATGGTCATGGACGATAATCGGACGAGCTATAAAAACTGTCGCCTTCCATTATATTAGCAGAAACGCACAAACTTTGATTCGGCGAAGAAGGGAATTTAATTCATTATTAGAATGAGTGTCCTCTTAAAATAATTGTCTTGAAAACTGAAGAAAATCGAAACGAGCCTCTTCGAAATTTCGGACGAGTGGTTATTCGCTCCCCCCCCCCCCCCACCACGTACATATTTGTACGAAAAGGTACTTTATTCCATTTCCTAAAATTTGAAAATCCTTGTTGCGTGAAACATGTATTTAAAGAGCTGTAAACTTTCTTATTTACAGAAAAAACTAATCCTGCATGAGAAAACAAACTATAGTAAAGCACATGCACTTCGCGCATAATTGGTTAGCTCTGACAAGAGGAAAGACAACTGCCCTCTTGTCAGTTTGGTCGTGTGCGTAGGTGCCGGTTGCACTGCTCCTGATGTAGCTCTATATTAATGTACACAAGATGGACCTGCAAAAATGATCCATGGACATAGAACCCCTCTTCTATACCTGTTTTGATTGTCTCGTGCTTGAATTGGGTACCAGTTATTTTCGCACCACAAATTATATTTGAACACTGATTATCAGTGAGCGTCACTTGTAATAGTATTCGTTATAGCCGGATGCAATCTGAAGGTGACTGATCGCTTATCACCGGATGATTACATCAATTTCTAAGGAACTCGTTCCACTTCTTTTCGCGTAAAGTTGCCGATATGAAAACGTTTCATGCAGAAATTCAGCGACGCCGATGATGGATTGATGTCCTGATATTTTAAAAGGGAAGTGAGTATTGTGATTAGACTATTCACGTCCTGTTAATGATTCATAGGAATTAATTGGAGGGAAATTTCCATCATTATGGGACCTACTTTATTTGCTTTCTCCGTAAATACGGATTTAATGCTCTTGGAAAAATTTTCTGTGATCGACGCGGTTATTTATAAAAGATCCCCTACACGTTTCGTTGGGGGGGACCTTCATAAACTCATTTTAAACTGAATTTTACTTTCAAATTGGACAGTCCTTCAAATAAACTGCTACACGAAGCACAAACGCGCGGCGGTTGCGAAGGACACACAATCCTTTGCACACTTAAATGGTAGTCCACAGGAAGTTGAGGAAAACTTAGGCGAGGTACTTCATGTGAAGGGACAGTTGGCCTTCAGGTTGTTTATTACTTTCTCTCGTGATCGTGAATATAGTAAGTGATCTGTTGCGTGATGTAATTAACGCCAAACAAATATTGCGAGGTTGAGGTCAAGGGTTAGGAGTCAGCCATAGCCTGTTCACGCTACGAATTACCTACAGGTGTGTATAGGCCTAGCACTAAGGACAACGAGAAGGTCGAACGGTGTTTGACTTCTGTGTAATTAAATGAAATAGAATTTAGGTTCGACATTTTTTCAGGTGTCTTAAAAACAAAAATTCAGCACAGCTGCTAGAAACTGCATCACAATAAGGAAGGTGAGCAACTACTCCACGATGTTGTTTTATAGAAGTTAGGTTAGAATACTTAGATGTTGGATGAGGTGGCATTATCGATCTGCTGTATTGTCTTGAGAGAATACTTGAGTTTAGTGGTGTAGCTAAGTTTTTTTTTTTTTTTTTTTTGGGCCTTTAGGCAAGAAATCATTTTGGGCCCCTTATTTTTATTAAAATAAATTAATTAGGTATAATATAAAAAAACGTTGAATCATTTTGATAACATATGTATTTTATTTACGATTTCTTTATAATTTTACAAACATAAATTAATATTACAATATGATACTACTTATTAAATACAATTTTTGACAAATGTAAAAAAATTATAC